>NC_083870.1:79900234-80200760 GCF_032452875.1 Bos javanicus
GTTAGTTCTAGAAGGTCTTGTAGGTCTTCATAGAACTGTTAAGCTTCTTCAGCATTACTGATCAGGGCATAGACTTGAATTACTGTGATATTGAATCGTTTGCCTTGGAAATGAACAGAGATCATTCTCTCATTTTTGAGGTTGCACCCAAGTACTGCATTTATTTTGTTGACTATGAGGGCTCCATACAGTAAGCAAAAACAAGACCAAGAGCTGACTGTGGCTCAGATCATGAACTCCTTATTGCAATGTTTACACTTAAATTGAAGAAAGTAGGGGAAATCCCTAGTCCATTCAGGTATGAACTAAATCAAATCCCTTATGATTATACAGTGGAAGTGACAAATAGATTCAACAGATTAGATCTGATAGAATGCCTGAAGAACTGTGGACAGAGGTTTGTGACATTTTACAGGAGGAAGTGATCAAGACCATCCCCAAGAAAAAGAAATGCAAAAAGGCAAAATGGTTGTCTGAGGAGGCCCTACAAACAGCTGAGGAAAGAAGAGAAACTAAAGGAAAAGGAGAAAAGAAAAGATATACCCATCTGAATGCAGAGTTCCAAAGTATAGCAAGGAGAGATAAGAAAGCCTTTCTCAGTGATCAGTGCAAAGAAATAGAGGAAAACAATAGAATGGGAAAGGCTAGAGATCTCTCCAAGAAAATTAGAGATACCAAGGGAACATTTCATGCAAAGATGGGCACAATAAAGGACAGAAATGGTATGGACCTAACAGAAGCAGAAGATATTAAGAAGAGGTGGCAAGAATACACAGAAGAACTATCCAAAAAAGATCTTCATGACCTAGATAACCATGATGGCGTGATTACTCGCCTAGAGCCAGACATCCTAGAATGTGAAGTCAAGTGGGCTTCAGGAAGCATCACTGTTAACAAAGCTAGTGGAGGTGATGGAATTCCAGTTGAGCTATTTCAAATCCTAATTATGATGCTGTGAAAGAGCTGCACTCAACATGCTAGCAAATTTGGAAAATTCGGCAGTGGCCACAGGACTGGAAAAGGTCAGTTTTCATTCCAATCCCACAGAAAGGCAATGCCAATGAATGTTCAAACTACCACACAGTTACACTCAACTCACAGGCTAGCAAAGTAATGCTCAAAATTCTCCAAGCCAGGCTTCAACAGTACATGAATCAAGAACCTTCAGATGTTCAAGCTGGATTTAGAAAAGGCAGAGGAATCAGAGGTCAAATTGCAACATCTGTTGGGTCATAGAAAGAGTAAGCGAGTTCCAGAAAAATATCTGAAAGAAAGTGAAAGTGAAAGTGAAGTCACTCAGTCATGTCCGACTCTTTGCGACCCCATGGACTGCAGCCTGCCAGGCTCCTCTGTCCATGGGATTTTCCAGGCAACAATACTGGAGTGGGCTGCCATTTCCTTCTCCAGGGGATCTTCTCAACCCAGGGATCAAACCCAGGTCTCCCGCATTGTAGGCAGATGCTTTTACCATCTGAGCCACCAGGGAAGAAAAATATCTACTTCTGCTTTAATACTACCCCAAAGCCTTTCACTTTGTGGATCACAACAAACTGTGGGAACTTCTTCAAGAGATGGGAGTATCAGACCACCTTACCTGCCTCCTGAGAAATCTGTATGAAGGTCAAGAAGCAACAGTTAGAACCAAATATGGAACAACTTCCTGCCTCCATTTGGGAAAGGAGTACATCAAGGCTGTATATTGTCACCCTGCTTATTTAACTTATATGCAGAGTACATCATGAGAAATGCTGGGCTGAGAGAAGAACGAGCTGGAATCAAGAATGCTGGGAGAAATATCAGTAACCTCAGATACACAGATTACACCACCCTTATAGCAGAGAGTGAAGAGGAACTAAAAAGCCTCTTGACGAAAGTGAAAGGGGAGAGTGAAAAGGCTGGCTTAAAACTCAACATTAAAAAAACTATGATCATAGCATCTGGCCCAACATTTCATGGCAAATAAATGGGGAAACAATGGAAACCATGAGAGACTTTATTACCTTGGGCTCCAAAATCACTGCAGATGGTGACTGTTGCCATAAAATTAAGACATTTTCTCCTTGGAAGAAAAGCTATACAAGCCTGAACAGCATATAAAAAAAAACAGAAACATTATTTTGCCAAAAAGTCCATATAATCAAAGCTATGATTTTTCCTATAGTCATATATGGATGTGAGAGTTGAACCGTAAAGAAGGCTGAGCAATGAAGAATTGATGCTTTTGAACTGTGGTATTGGAGAAAACACTTGAGAGTCCCTTGGACTGCAAGGAGATCCAACCAGTCAATCCTGAAGGAAATGAGTCCTGAATATAGAGTGGAAGGACTGATGCTGAAGCTGAAGCTCTAATACTTTGGCCACCTGATGCAAAGAACTGATTCATTGGACAACATCCTGACGCTGGGCAAGATTGAAGATAGGAGGAAAAGGGGACAACAGATGATGAGATGGTTGGATGACATCACCAACTCAAAGGACATGAGTTTGAGCAAGCTCCATGAGTTAGTGATGAAAACTAACTTTTTCTGTTAGTTTTAACAGTTAGGGAAAACTAACAGTTAGGGAAACCTGGTATACTGCAGTCCATAGGGTTGCAAAGAGTCAGACACAACTGAGTGACTGATTGGAATTGAACTGAACACAGACGTTCTGGGAAAATTTGAAGAGGAAGTAAGGTACTATTCATTGCAATGTTGAGACCTCCCACACTTACTTAAGTACTCCAGCTTTAAGTTCAGCCAGGAGCAAAACAGAGTGGGAAACTTTTCTTACCAGACAGTAAGCACAAGAATCGGAATCACAATGCATAGCCTCAGAATCACAGCTCTGCTCCTCATCATTAAATTGCATTTGTAATGACCAGAGGCTCAAAGGATGTCAGCCACTTAAGAGCCACTCTTTCTCTTCAGAGCCCAGCTGTCAGAGACATGATTCCCAGCAGCCCTTGCACAGGTATCCCAGCAACAGCACCTTCCTCTGATCATTACAGACCAGCAGGGCTTCTCACCCTTTATTTCTTATTTCTTACCTGTCACTTTATTCCTCGTCTCTCTTTAGATACTCCTCCAAATGCACCCCATATCTCTGAAAATCTTGAGTTTTTTATGCCCTGCTTCCTCTCCAGAGGGCTTTCCAGAGCTGCTTTTATCAGGGCTCACACCGTCTGTGCAAACACTTCTGTTGAGCCATTCTTGTGTCATGAGTTTCCCTTCTATATTCTCTCATTCCTTTCTAATTTCTCCTCTTTCCCCCTTGCATCTGGATATTTCCTCATTCCTCAGTATATGTCCTAATCTTAACAGGAATAATTTTTCTCATAATTTTCCATCCAACAAAAGAGCTAAGTGTTTAGCTCTGTAAAAGTTTCAGGAGACACTGTTCTTTGCTTACCCAATCCCCACCACTCTCACTTTTTTAAAATTTCTAGAACAACTCTGCTTTGGTACAAGTAACCACCATGACTTCACCAAGCTATGTGCTTCAGAAGAAACTCCACTTGGGAGTCAACTCCAGTTGTTATTCTTGTTCAGTCGCTAAGTCATGTCCAATTCTTTGTGACCCCAAGGACTGCAGCATGCCAGGCTTCCCTTTCCTTTACTATCTCCCAGAGTTTGCTCAGATTCATGTTCACTGAGTTGGTGATGCTATCTAACCATCTAATTCTCTGCTCCTATCTTCTCCTCCTGCCCTCAATCTTTCCCAGCATCAGGGTCTTTTCCAATGAGTCAGCTCTTTGCATCAGGTGAACAAAGTATTGGAGCTTCAGCTTCAGCCTCAGTCCTTCCAATGAAGATTCAGGGTTGATTTCCTGTAGGACTGACAGGTTTGACCTCCTTGAAGTCCAAGGCACTCTCAAGAGTCTTCAGTAAACTCTAATTAGTGTAATCCAACTGAAATCACCTCATTCTTTTTTCCAAACATAGGCTTAGAAAAGGTACTATCTTCTGGCAAATAAAATATAAGAGGAAGTCTGCTAGAATTATGGGAAAAGGGTTTACATCTTCTTAAGACCCCAGGTGAAAGCCACCCCATTCCTCTAAATGCCATCATCATGCTTTAATAACAGTATATTAACCATCTGTTGAGATCGTATTTCATCTCAGGCTCACCGATTTATAAATCTTTCATCCTCCACAATTTTGCAAGGTATGTATTATAATCCCCTGAGATTTAGAAGATATGCTGCTGCTGCTGCTGCAAAGTTGCTTCAGTCATGTCCGACTCTGTGCGACCCCATAGACAGCAGCCCACCAGGCTCCCCCGTCCATGGGATTCTCCAGGCAAGAACACTGGAGTGAGTTGCCATTTCCTTCTCCAATGCATCAAAGTGAAAAGTGAAAGTGAAGTCATTCAGTCATGTCCTACTCTTTGAGACCCCATGGACTGCAGCCCACCAGGCTCCTCCGTCCATGGGATTTTCCAGGCAAGAGTACTGGAGTGGGGTGCCATTGCCTTCTCCTTAGAAGATATAAATTCATATAAATAACAAAGCCAGGACATTAACCCACTTCTTTTTGACCCATGGTAAATTCATTCCTTTCAATTAGAAATTTTCTTCTTTATATTTAAAAATTCTTTTAAACATGATCATAGTTATTAACTAACTGGCATTCAATGGGAAGAGAGTTTTTTATAAATAATAATAATGAATTAAAGTTATTGATTTGCTGCAGCTACTGTTCAGTTATACGTGAATAATATTTTTCTAGTTACTTTATTAGTACATTACAAAACTTGGAAAAGCAAAAGCAAAAAAAGAAACTATCTCGTGTAATCTAAAAGTAATTACTATCAATATTTTCATATGTTCTACCAATATTTTTTTGTAAATTAATTTTTTAATTTTAATTGGAGGCTAATTACTTTACAATATTGTAGTGGTTTTTGCCATACATTGACATGAATCAGCCATGGATGTACATGTGTTCCCCACACTGAACCCCCCACCCACCTCCCTCCCCACCCCATCCCTCAGGGTCGTCCCAGTGCACCAGCCCTGAGCACCCTGTCTCATGCATCAAACCTGGACTGGCAATCTATTTTACATATGGTAATATACATGTTTCAATGCTATCTCTCAAATCATCCCACCCTCACCTTCTCCCACAGAGTTCAAAGGTCTGTTCTTCACATATGTGTCTCTTTTGCTGTCTCACATATAGGGTCATCATTATCATCTTTCTAAATTCCATATATACGTGTTAATATAGAGGAGTTACCCCACGTCCAAGGTCAGGGGCAGCGGCCAACAGTACCAGGCTGCAACCGCACAGGAACGGCCTAGAAGAGCTACCCAGCGTCCAAGTTCGGGGCGGGGGGTGGGGGGTGGGGGGCGGCCCAGAGGAGATAACCAGCGTCCGAGGTCAGGGGCTGCGACGAGAAGAGTTACCCCCCATCCGAGGTCAGGAGCGGCGGCTGGGAGGAGATACCCCACGCCCCAAGCCGGAGGCCAGGGACATCGGGCGGGAGGAGCTACCCCACGCCCGAGGCCAGGGGCGGTGGCCGGGAGGACCAACCCCATGTCCCTGGAGCCCTGGCTGTGCACATGCAGGAGGGCCTAGAGGAGCTATCCCACGTTGAAGGTCAGGAAGGGTGGTGGTGAGGAGATACCCCTCGTCCAAGCTAAGGAACAATGGCTGCACTTTGCTGGAGCAGCCGTGAAGAGATACCCCATGCCCAAGGTAAGAGAAACCCAAGTAAGACGGTAGGTGTTGCAAGAGGGCATCAGAGGGCAAACACATTGAAACCATACTCATGGAAAACTAGTCAGTCTAAACACATTAGGACCACAGCCTTGTCTAACTCAATGAAACAAAGCCATGCCCATGGGGCAACCCAAAATGGGCAGGTCATGGTGGAGAGATCTGACAGAATGTGGTCCACTGGAGAAGGGAATGGCAAGACACTTCAGTATTCGTGCCTTGAGAACCCCATGAACAGTATGAAAAGGCAAAATGATAGGATACTGAAAGAGAAACTCCCCAGGTCAGTAGGTGCCCAATATGCTACTGGAGATCAGTGGAGAAATAACTCCAGAAAGAATGAAGGGATGGAGCCAAAGCAAAAAGAATACCTAGCTGTGGATGTGACTGGTGATAGAAGCAAGGTCCGATGCTGTAAAGAGCAATATTGCATAGGAACCTGGAATGTCAGGTCCATGAATCAAGGCAAACTGGAACTGGTCAAACAAGAGATGGCAAGAGTGAATGTCGACATTCTAGGAATCAGCGAACTGAAATGGACTTGGAATGGGTGAATTTAACTCAGATGACCATTATATCTACTACTGCGGGCAAGAATCCCTCAGAAGAAATGGAGTGGCCATCGTGGTCAACAAAAGAGTCCAAAATGCAGTACTTGGATGCAATCTCAAAAATGACAGAATGATTTCTGTTCATTTCCAAGGCAAACCATTCAATATCACAGTAATCCAAGTCTATGCCCCAACCAGTAATGCTGAAGAAGCTGAAGTTGAACAGTTCTATGAAGACCTACAAGACCTTTTAGAACTAACACCCAAAAAAGATGTCCTTTTCATTATAGGGGACTGGAATGCAAAAGTAGGAAGTCAAGAAATACCTGGAGTAACAGGCAAATTTGGCCTTGGAATACAGAATGAAGCAGGGCAAAGACTAATAGAGTTTTGCCAAGAAAATGCACTGATCATAACAAACACCCTCTTCCAACAATGCAAGAGAAGACACTATACATGGACATTACCAGATAGTCAACACCGAAATCAGATTGATTATATTCTTTGCAGCCAAAGATGGAGAAGCTCTATACAGTCAGCAAAAACAAGACCAGGAGCTGACTGTGGCTCAGACCATGAACTCCTTATTGCCAAATTCAGACTTAAATTGAAGAAAGTAGGGAAAACCACTAGACCATTCAGGTATGACCTAAGTCAAATCCCTTATGATTATACAGTGGAAGTGAGAAATAGATTTAAGGGCCTAGATCTGATAGATAGAGTGCCTGATGAACTATGGAATGAGGTTCGTGACATTGTACAGGAGACAGGGATCAAGACCATCCCCATGGAAAGGAAATGCAAAAAAGCAAAATGGCTGTCTGGGGAGGCCTTACAAATAGCTGTGAAAAAAGAGAAGCAAAAAGCAAAGGAGAAAAAGAAAGATATAAACATTTGAATGCAGAGTTCCAAAGAATAGCCAGAAGAGATAAGAAAGCCTTCTTCAGTGATAAATGCAAAGAAATAGAGGAAAACAACAGAATAGGAAAGCTAGGGATCTCTTCAAGAAAATCAGGGATACCAAAGGAACATTTCATGCAAAGATGGGCACAATAAAAGACAGAAATGGTATGGACCTAACAAAAGCAGAAGATATTAAGAAGAGATGGCAAGAATACACAGAAGAACTGTACAAAAAAGATCTTCACGACCCAGATAATCACTGTGGTGTGATCACTGACCTAGAGCCAGACATCCTGGAATGTGAAGTCAAGTGGGCCTTAGAAAGAATCACTATGAACAAAGCTAGTGGAGGTGATGGAATTCCAGTTGGGCTATTCCAAATCCTGAAAGATGATGCTGTGAAAGTGCTGCACTCAATATGCCAGCAAATTTGGAAAACTCAGCAGTGGCCACAGAACTGGAAAAGGTCAGTTTTCATTCCAATCCCAAAGAAAGGCAATGCCAAGGAATGCTCAAGCTACCACACAATTGCACTCATCTCACACGCTAGTAAAGTAATGCTTAAGATTCTCCAAGCCAGGCTTCAGCAATACGTGAACCATGAACTTCCTGATGTTCAAGCTGGTTTTAGAAAAGGCAGAGGAACCAGAGATCAAATTGCCAACATCCGCTGGATCATGGAAAAAGCAAGAGAGTTCCAGAAAAGCATCTATTTCTGCTTTATTGACTATGCCAAAGCCTTTGACTGTGTGGATCACAAGAAACTGTGGAAAATTCTGAAAGAGATGGGAATACCAGACCACCTGATCCGCCTCTTGAGAAATTTGTATGCAGGTCAGGAAGCAACAGTTAGAACTGGACATGGAACAACAGACTGGTTCCAAATAGGAAAAGGAGTTCATCAAGGCTGTATATTGTCATCCTACTTATTTAACTTCTATGCAGAGTACATCATGAGAAACGCTGGACTGGAAGAAACACAAGCTGGAATCAAGATTGCCGGGAGAAATATCAATAACCTCAGATATGCAGATGACACCACCCTTATGGCAGAAAGTGAAGAGGAACTCAAAAGCCTCTTGATGAAAGTGAAAGAGGAGAGTGAAAAACTTGGCTTAAAGCTCAACATTCAGAAAACGAAGATCATGGCATCTGGTCCCATCACTTCATGGCAAATAGATGGGGAAACAGTGGAAACAGTGTCAGACTTTATTTTTGGGGGCTCCCAAATCACTGCAGATGGTGACTGCAGCCATGAAATTAAAAGACGCTTACTCCTTGGAAGGAAAGTTATGACCAACCTAGATAGCATATTCAAAAGCAGAGACATTACTTTGCCAACAAAGGTCTGTCTAGTCAAGGCTATGGTTTTTCCTGTGGTTGTGTATCGATGTAGTAGTTGGACTGTGAAGAAGGCTGAGCGCCGAAGAATTGATGCTTTTGAACTGTGGTGTTGGAGAAGACTCTTGAGAGTCCCTTG
Source organism: Bos javanicus (assembly GCF_032452875.1). Lineage (NCBI taxonomy): Eukaryota > Metazoa > Chordata > Mammalia > Artiodactyla > Bovidae > Bos > Bos javanicus. The sequence continues at coordinate 79,908,871 of NC_083870.1, forward strand.
GACTGCAAGGAGATCCAACCAGTCCATTCTAAAGGAGATCAGCCCTGGGATTTCTTTGGAAGGAATGATGCTAAAGCTGAAACTCCAGTACTTTGGCCAAAGTACTGCGAAGAGTTGACTCATTGGAAAAGATTCTGATGCTAGGAGGGGTTGGGGGCAAGAGGAGAAGGGGACGACAGAGGATGAGATGGCTGGATGGCATCACCGACTCGATGGACATGAGTCTGAGTGAACTCCGGGGGTTGGTGATGGACAGGGTGGCCTGGCGTGCTGCGATTCTTGGGGTCGCAAAGAGTCGGACAAGACTGAGTGACTGATCTGATCTGATCTGATACTGTGTTGGTGTTTTTCTTTCTGGTTTACTTCACTCTGTATAATAGGCTCCAGTTTCATCCACCTCATTAGAACTGATTGAAATGTATTATTTTTAATAGCTGAGTAACATTCCACTCTGTATGTACCACAGCTTCCTTATCCATTCATCTGCTGATGGACATCTTGGTTGCTTCCATGTCCTAGCTATTGCAAACAGTGCTGCGATGAACACTGGGGTACTCGTGTCTCTTTCAATTCTGGTTTCCTCGGTGTGTATGCCCAGCAGTGGGATTGCTGGGTCGTATGGCAATTCTATTTCCAGTTTTTTAAGGAATCTCCACACTGTTCTCCATAGTGGCTGTACTAATTTGTGTTCCCACCAGCAGTGTAAGAGGGTTCCCTTTTCTCCACACCCTCTCCAGCATTTATTGTTTGTAGATTTTTGATAGCAGCCATTCTGACCGGTGTGAGATGGTGCCTCATTGTGGTTTTGATTTGCATTTCTCCGATAATGAGTGATGTTGAGCATCTTTTCATATGTTTGTTAGCCATCTGTATGTCTTCTTTGGAGAAATGTTTGTTTAGCTCTTTGGCCTATTTTTTGGGGTCATTTATTTTTCTGGAATTGAGCTGCAGGAGTTGCATGTATATTTTTGAGATTAATTCTTTGTCAGTTGCTTCATTTGCTATTATTTTCTCCCATTTTGAAGGCTGTCTTTTTACCTTGCTTATAGTTTCCTTCGTTGTGCAAAAGCTTTTAAGTTTAATTAGGTCCCATTTGTTACTTTTGCTTTTATTTCCATGACTCTGGGAGGTGGGTCATAGAGGATCCTGCTGTGATTTATGTCAGAGAGTGTTTTGCCTATGTTTTCCTGTAGGAGTTTTATAGTTTCTGGTGTTACATTTAGATCTTTAATCCATTTTGAGTTTATTTTTGTGTCTGGTGTTAGAAAGTGTTCTAGTTTCATTCTTTCACAGGTGATTGACTAGTTTTCCCAGCACCACTTGTTGAAGAGATTGTCTTTTCTCCATTGTGTATTCTTGTCTCCTTTGTCAAAGATAAGGTGTCCATAGGTGCGTGGATTTATCTCTGATCTTTCTATTTTGTTCCACTGATATATATTTCTGTCTTTGTGCCAGTGCCAGACTGTCTTGATGACTGTAGCTTTATAGTATAGTCTGAAGTCAGACAGGTTGATCCCTCCAGTTCCATTCTTCTTTCTCAAGATTGCTTTGGCTATTTGAGGTTTTTTGTATTTCCACACAAATTGTGAAATTATTAGTTCAAGTTCTCTGAAAAATACCATAGTCTACCAGTATTTTTAAATTCAAACTTATAAGACTTAAAAATACTTTACAAATTTGATATCACATTGCATACAACATTCTGTAGCTCATTTTTTAAATTAAGCAATATATAGTGAACAGCTTCCCCCACCAAAAATACTCTTCTATAATATGATTTATTATATCCTTGTATGACATACAAATATATTTTTCTTAATTATACTATGTAGTTGGACATTTGGGTTGGTTTGTTTTTTTCCAATTTCGTAACTGCAGAAGAAGCCCAAATTGGTCCTTCTTGTTTATATAAGATACTGAGTTGTTTTTCAGAGAAAACAATAAAAAAAAATGCAAGTCATACAGCAAAAGCATGCACAGAGAAATTTTGACTTTGAATAATGCCAAGAACCAAAGTCTTCTCCCCACCTCCCACCCCCACCACATAATCAAAGAACTAGGACACGGCAAGAACCTAAAGACAGGAATCTTTCAGAAGCAAAGAGTTCACTGGCCAGGAAGATCATGTGCTGAAGCCCCTTAATCATACCGTAAGTAACAAAGTTCCAAATCTTCCAATCAAAACACTGTCCACCAGCACTTCCGTGTATCAGCCTTCCTCCTCTTATAAAAATCTGACTAAATGCCAGATGGAGAGTCTGCCTCCTTTCTCTTTGTTGGTCAACCTTGCAATAAAACTCTTTCTTTTCTCAAAACCTAGTGCTGTACTATTAGCTTCTATGGGTGCTGACAAGTGGGCCCTTTGCTTGGTAACAACTTTAGGTGTTATAAATAAAATGAAAACGATACTAAACATTTGTATTTGGGCTTTCCTGGTGGCGCAGCTGGTAAATAATCTGCCTGCAATGTTGGAGACCTGGGTTCAATCCCTGGGTTGGGAAGATCCCCTGGAGAAGAGAAAGACTAACCACCTCAGTATTCTGGCATGGAGAATTCCATGGACTGTATAGTCCATGCAGTCACAAAGAGTCAGACACAACTGAATGACTTTCACTCACAAACATTTGTAATACACATATTTCATCCATTACTCTAACTGCTTTCTTAGCATGTGTTCTTAAAAAGAGTGGCCCAGGAATAGGTAAACCCTTTGTAACACAATGTGAAACTGCCCTCCAGAAAGATGGTTGTCTTAAGCTGCCCCTAGTGGTGTCTATGAGTTCTTCTCTCCATTCACCCTTCTCCTGAGATTTTTAAGAGATGCAAGATTCAGACAAATGAAGACAAAAAAAAATCAGTTTTATTACTGATAAAAACTGAACTGGAAGATGATGCTGAAGGTTTGCAGTCAAACTGGATTGTTATCTGATTTCTAAACCAGTCAGATTTACAGCCTCCCTCCCTGGACCAAGTGCACTTCCACAAGCTGCCCTCTGGGGTCCCGCCCAGCAAGCTGAACATATAGAAGATTAGAGGCTTCCAGAAGGTGAGCCTGCTCAGAACCAGAAAAGGGAAAGACTTTAGATGCACATTCTTGGTTCTCCAAAATACACCAAGTCACCCCCTTCTCCCTTGGGAATCAGAGGACAGTGAGAGAGCTGGGAAGAAAGAAGCCAGAAGTGTTAATCAAGCTGAAGTCCTTCCATGTGTAAATATGAGTCAAAACAAATGGAGGTTCTGCCCAAATGTTGGCTAATATTCTACATGGAATTGTTTAGCTTTAAAAAGTAATTTTCTACCTTGATAGGGAAAAATAAGAGTCTCATTTGATTTTATTATTTTGTTTTTGTCTGGGTTTATAGGCTGAAAGTTGGACTGTGAAGAAAGCTGAGCACCCAAGAATTGATGCTTTTGAACTGTGATGCTGGAGAAGACTCTTGAGAGTCCCTTGAACTGCAAGAAGATCCAACCAGTCCATTCTAAAGGAGATCAGTTCTGGGTATTCATTGGGAGGACTGATGCTGAAGCTGAAACTCCAACGCTTTGGCCACCTCATGCAAAGAGTTGACTCATTGGAAAGGACTCTGATGCTGGGAGGGATTGGGGGCAGGAGAAGAAGGGGACGACAGAGGATGAGATGGCTGGATGGCATCACCGACTCGATGGACATGAGTTTGAGTGAACTCCAGGAGCTGGTGATGGACAGGGAGGCCTGGTGTGCTGCGATTCATGGGGTCGCAGAGTCGGACATGACTGAGCGACTGAAATGAATGGAACTGAACTGAATTGAGATATAATTGACGTTGTTTAGTGGCTAACTCTTTTGCGACCCCGTGGACTATAGCCCACCAGTCTCCTCTGTCCATGGGATTTCTCAGACAATATTTGAGAAATATGCAGCACTGCATAAACTTAAGCTGTGTGACATAATGATTTGACTTACATACATCATGAAATGATGATGACAATAGGTTTAATGGATATCCATCTTCTGATATATGTACAACATTAATGAAATAAAAAAATATATATATTTTTCCATGTGATGAAAAATCTTAGGAAAAAGGGTTATTTTAATGCATTCCTTTGGTTATTAGAAGGCTAACTTTTTTATTCTTTCATGAATTTTTTCTCCAAGATTTTTAACTGTGTTTATTTGGAGAGTCAGTTTTTTAAATTTATTTTTATTTTTAATTGGAGGATAATTGTTTTACAATGTTGTCTTGTTTTCTGCCATACATCAATGTAATCAGTTATAGGTGTACATCTGTTCCCTCACTCTTGAACCTCCCTTCCACTTTCCACCCCATCCCACTCCTCTAGGTTGTCACAGAGCACCAGGTTGAGCTCCCTATGTCAGGCAGTAAATTTCACCAGGCTCCTCTGTCCATGAAATTCTCCAGGCAAGAATATTGGAGTAGGTTGCCATTTCCTTCTCCAGAGGATCTTCTAGACCCAAGGATCAAACCCAGGTCTCCCACATAGCTGGCAGATTCTTTACCTTTTGAGCCACCAGGGAAGCCTAGTAAATTCCCACTGGTGTCTGTTTTACATATGGTAATGTACATGTTTGAGTGCTACTTGGAGAGACAGTTTTGATGTTGATTTGTAATACATGATATGGAAGGATGATAATAATGTGCTATATATCCTTTACCAAAATTTTCTATTTTTTATTTGCCTTTCATTTTTTAATGAAAATAGCTTTTATTCCTTTTTATTAAATTGAAAAATAACTGAAAGTATAAGAAAAAAAGTGAGAAATCTCAAGTAATTTCCCAACTTGGAGACACCTGATAAGATTTTATTGTATATTCTCCCAGATTGGATAGAAGAACATACAGACAGATGACTGGATAGAAATGTGTATGTAGAAACAGGCACATATATATTTTATAAAAGTTGCATCACATTTGCTATTTTATAGCCTGCAACATTTGTGTTACTGTCCTTACAAATTCATCTTTATACATGTGTCAGTTTTTCCTTAGGACATATTCCTAGAATGTTTATATTTTTATGTAAAGAAGTGAATTCATTTTTTTTACAACTGAACAGTGTATGCTGTTAACCATATGCATAACTTCAATAAGGTGGAGGAGATGAGAGAGATTTTTCTCAGTTCAGTTCAGGTTAGTCACTCAGTCGTGTCCTACCCTTTGCGACCCCATGGACTGCAGCACGCCAGGCCTCCCTGTCCATCACCAGCTCCCAAAGTCTACCCAAACTCATGTCCACTGAGTCAGTGATATCATCCAACCATCTCATCCTCTTTTGTCCCCTTCTCCTCCTGCCTTCAATCTTTCCCAGCATCAGCTCAGGCTGCTGCTGCTAAGTCGCTTCAGTTGTGTCCAACTCTGTGCAACCTCATAGACAGCAGCCCACCAGACTCCTCTGTCCATGGGATTTTCCAGACAAGAGTACTGGAATGGGTTGCCATTGCCTTCTCCATACTCATGTAGAGCCACCTCCATTATCAACACCACTCAATAGTGGTACCTGTGTTACAGAGGTTGAACCTATATTATACATCACAATCACCCAAAGTCCACACTTTACCTTAGAGATAATTACTGCTATTGCACATTCTGTGAGTTTGGGCAAACATATAATGACATGAATCCATTACTATAATATCATATAGAATATTTCACCATCCCCCAAATCCTCTGTGCTCTGCCTATTCATCTTTTCTTCCCTAGCAACCATTAATCTTTTTACTGTCTACATTTTTAACTTTTCCAGAGATCAAATGTGTGTGTGTTCAGTAGCTCAGCCATGTCCGGACTCTTTGTGACACCATGGACTGCAGCCTGCTAGACACCTCTGTCCACGAATTTTCCAGTCAAGAAGACTGGAATGGGTTGCCATTTCTTAGTCCAGGGGATCTTCCTGACCCAGGGATCGAACCCAAGTCTCTTATAACTTCCGCATTGGCAGGCAGATTCTTTACCACTAGCATCACCTGAGAAGCCCATAGAGATCAAATAGTTGAAATCAAAACATCCATAGCCTTTTCAAACTGACTTCTTTCACTTAGAAATATGCATTTCAGATTCCTTCATATCTTTTCATGACTTCATAACTATTTCTTTTTATTACTAAATTCTATTCCATTGTCTGGATGTTCCACAATTTATTTGTCCATTTACCTATGAAAGGACATCTCAAGTGCTTCCAAGTTTTGGCAATTACGAACAAAGTGTCTATAAACATCCTGATGCAGATTTTTATAGAGACTTAAGTTTTCAAACTCTTTGAGTAAATACCAAGGAGAGAAATTACTAGATCTTATGACAAGAGTATGTTTAGTTTGTAAGAAACTGCCAAACTGCCTTCCAAAGTAACTATATTATTTTGCATTTGGAGCCTGGCAGGCTATAGTCCATGGAGTCCCAAAGAGTCAGACATGACTGAGCATGCACTGTGCTGTATTGTATAAGAGTTACTGTTTTTCCACATCCTCACCAGCATTAGCTGCTGTCAGTGTTCATACTGTAGCCATTCTAATAGATGCACAGCAGTATCTCATTATTTTCATTTTCCTGGTGACATATGATATGGGACATCTTTTCATATGCTTATTTGCCATTTATGTATCTTTCCTATGACGTGTCTGTTAAGGTCTATGACTCATTTTGTAATCAAGTTATTTTCTTTAGTTGCTCAGTCATGTCTGACTCTTTGTGATCCATCAGACTATAGCCCACCAGGCTTCCCTGTCCATGGAATTCTCCAGGCAAGAATACTGAAGTGAGTTGCCATTCCCTTCTCCAGGGGATCTTCCTGACTCAGGAACTGAACCCATGTCTCCTGCATTGACAGGAGGATTCTTTACCACTGAGCCCCCTGGGGAGCCTTTTTAAGAGCTCTGTATATACTTTGGCTAACTGTCCTTTCCTGGAGAATCCCAGGGACGGAGGAGCCTGGTGGGCTGCCATCTATGGGGTCACACAGAGTCGGACACAACTGACGTGACTTAGCAGCAGCAACTGTCCTTTATCAGATATAGCATTTGAAAATATTTTTCTCCCAGTCTATGGCTCGTCTTCTCATTCCCTTGGCATTGTCTTTTACAAAGGCAAAATTTTCAATTTTAATGAAATCCAGCTTATCAGTGGTTTCTTTTATGGATCATATCTTTGGTGGTGTACATAAAAAGACATCACCATATCCAAGGTCATCTAGGTTTTCTCCTCTATTATCATATAAGAGATTGGAGTTTTATATTTTTGTGCTTTACATTTAGGTCTACGGTTCACTTTGAGTTAATTTTTGTGAGAGTGTAAGGTCTGTGTCTAGATTCTTTTTTTTCTTGCATGTGGATATCATTATTTCAAGCTCCGTTTATTGAAGAGACTGTCTTTGCTTCACTGTATTGCTTTTGCTCTTTTATCAGGCATCAACTGGCTATATCTGTGAGGGTCTATTTCTGAGCTCTCTACTCTGTTCCATTGATCTTTTCCTGTATTCCTTTTTTTTTTTTTTTTGGTCTATTCATATACTGCACTGTGCTGATTATTGTGGCTTAATAGTAAGCCTTACTGATAGGTAATGTCAGTCATTCTCCTGTTATATTGTACTTCCTATTCTGGGTTGGTCAGCTATTTTACCCATAGAATCTAAGTATTAATAACTTCTTTCTCTTACAGACCAAGGCTCAGATGAACTGGAAAGAGAAAGCAAAGAGGGGGAGAGGGTTGATGGAGGAAGGTAACAGATTTGATTAACATATTCTGAGAAGTCAGTTTGGCCTTAATTCATTAGCTTCCTTTCCTTCTTAACAGAGACTTGCTAGTGACTTTCCATTTATTCCCACAAACACACTCTCCCTTTCATGGTTTATAGCTCACAATGTGAACACATTTCTCTTTTGGCATATAGAACAGAGCTGCTGCTGCTGCTGCTGCTAAGTCGTTTCAGTCTTGTCCAACTCTGTGCGACCCCATAGACAGCAGCCCACCAGGCTTTCCCGTCCCTGGGATTCTCCAGGCAAGAACACTGGAGTGGGTTGCCATTTCCTTCTCCAATGTATGAAAGTGAAAAGTGAAAGTGAAGTCGCTCAGTCGTGTCCGACTCTAGCAACCCCATGGACTGCAGCCTACCAGGCTCCTCCATCCATGGGATTTTCTAGGCAAAAGTACTGGAGTGGGGTGCCACTGCCTTCTCCAAGAGAACAGAGCTAGGGAATCCCTTTTAGTTACTGGTCTCCATTGGGAACACAACATCCAAAACTTACTTCATTGAGCCTGAGACAATCACATTTGTTATTAATGGGTGTGTCATTTGCTCCTTTGGATATGAGATGATTTGTCTGGAGCTTTTTCATTTCCATGAAGTTTCCTTAGAAACATTTGCCTTGTAGAAGAATACACTTGCATGGCAAATGGGGGTTTGGAATAAAGGTCATTCAGGAGGTTTTAGCTGAATGAACCCAAATAGAATGCAACCATGATGTGCTCTACGTTAATTACATAGATAATATCTAGAAGGTAACTGATATCTTCTAGAAGGGAAACATGCAAAAACTAAAAGACCAATTTTACCTAATTCAGTTAAAAAATAAAATAGAATTCAAAATCTATTGACATTAATAGGTGAATTATTGGGGACAGATATTTATTCAGAATCTAGGAAATTTAATTGAACTCTTCATTCAAATATAAAACGTGTCCTTATTTTTTTTTAAAAGCTCCTTTTATCTTATCCTTTTGCCTTAGGTATCTCAGGGATTCTCTGCTGCACAGAACCACGCGGTTAGCAGGAGATCAATAACATTTATTGAGAAGATTCCAGTTTTGTCTTTTCCATTAGCACTAAGCTTTGTTTTTCTCTTATACTCTTCATTAATGTTGGGTAGATGTATTTTTTCATCTTTGGATTTTTTCCTTACTTCTGAACCACATGAAACCTCTTCTAATTACTTTCTTCTTTTTAAGTGTTCATGATTCATATCTGTAATGGAAAAATTATAAAATACAGGTAAGAAGAAAAGGTGAATACATTCAAAATTCTACTACTAAAAGATAACCACTATTTCAGTATTGGTTATTCTTGACCTGTGTATCATATATTAATATATAAAATGTAAACAAAAATGATATTTGATTCTACATATTCCTCTGTACCTGCTTTCATTTCAACATTGTCTGTGTTGATAAATATGGACTCATATTCTAATTTTAAAAGATTCCATAAATTTTCATCATATGTATGTGATAATATAGTAAATCTTTATTGTTGAATATTAAGATTGCTTCAACTTATAAAAATGTCTTTTAAAAAATACCTTTGCATGTTTTTTTCTTCCATAAGATATATTTCTAGAAGAGAATTACTGGATTTAAGAGTAGGAAATTTTTAAGGCTTTTGGTGCCTTTTTATCAAATTATTGTTTGAAAGGCTATGACAATTACACTTCCACCTGGATTATGTAACAGCTCTTATATACTTACACTCCATCAATACCAAGTATTTATGTACTTATGCTAATTTATTCCTAAAGGGAATATTTTTATTACCAAAGTGGTTGCTATGGGTTAAAAGGACAAAGAAAGAGATCAATATCATTTTTGAGAATTATGAAAGAACTATTGGTTATTCTCCACTTACTGAACCATCATGGAGCCCCATCACAATCTCTAACTTGAATTAATATAAATGCATATTTGTAATTATTTCTGTAGCTTAAGTGAAATGTATTAAGAATTGTTTGTTTTCAGCAAAGTCACTGGTAAAGCTGAGACTACTATTCATTTCAAGATCCTGCAATTATCAATCTAAAAAGCTTTTAACCAAGTCCCTAAGGCTGCATACTGGCATCCTTTCCCAGTGGTTAATGAGATAAGCAACATAGAAAAGAAGCTTAAATTGAGCTGCCAGTTTAAGACATGAGATTTCTGCCATCTTCTGACTGAAACTCGACCCAGCTTTTTTGTTTCTATATAGGTGATTCTTCACCAATATTCTTCAAAATGGAAAGATTATCAGACATTTTCTTTAGCTGAATCTCTAGGTCCTTGATATGGCAAAAGGGAAAAATAAAATTTTGCAGATTTTCCCATGCCCAGTTATGATTAAAAAATAATAGTGAAAATTCCGGGGTGGTCCAGTGGCTAAGACTTCACATTCCCAATGCCCGGGTTTGATCCCTGGTCAGGGAACTAGATCCTTCATGCCACAACTAAAGATTCTGGTGCAGCCAAATAAATAAATACATGTTAAAAATAAATTAATTTTAAAAATAATAGTAACATAATGTTAAAATGAGATCTTTTTATCTCAATTTTGGTTACATAGCAGATATCAAACTGCAAGTTCAGCCTATAAAAAGGGTGAGAGAGTGGATATAAAGACAGAACTCATAGAGAAATTTCCTTGGAAAGAGTTTGGCTTTCCTGTGAAATCCCAACCTACACCACCAAATGAGAAAAGGGTTTATCTCTGTCCCCTTTAGCTACTGAAGGGGCATTCACTGGCTTCCACAAGAGGTTTCGATCAGGTATCTAAAGTTGAAGAACTGTAAGAAAGGTTGCCTTAAGCCTCATGTGAGAAAGATGAAAGTGACCTGCATGCAGAAGATAAAAGCCACTGCATTGCTCTGAGCCAGCACTCTCAGGCTGTCATGGTGAGACACAAGTGTCTGTTCTTTGTGGGCCTGATACGAACCAGACAAGGGAGAAGGCCAGGCTGGAGCTATGTTAAGCCCCTTCTGGAGGAATATCTAGAAGGGTGAAGAACTCCAATAAGGAGAATCTGCTGAAGAGACAGCTGGGAAACAAGGGACTAGGATGGCATGATGAGGAGGGGTGGAGAGAAAAAGCCAAAGCACTGCCTGCATCAAAGGAGCGGCACTGAGGCCACAGAAGCCCCCCAAAAGTGAGTCCCCTTGAAGATCATGAAGCCCTATGGCCAAGGACAGAAACAGCAGCGGCTCTTTGTTCAGGAAGTAAACACAGAGCAGAGACCCTGGAAGTTGATGGCTCATAAATTAGACAAAGTCCAACCTTTCAATTATCATATAAGTGAAAATCAATATTGGATTGGATATTTTAAACTTGTGATCCAGACTTAAAGTTAATGAGACAAAATTGTCTCTTGGGACCTGACAGAGATGAACTTTTATCAAGGAAAAGGACATTATTTCCTCTCCAAAAGAAAAAAAAATTAAGAGAACAATGGCAGACTTAATGATAGTGTTGAGCCTAAGATAGCTCACCACAAAATATGTCTCAAGCACATATGGATCACATTGAATTAAAGTCACTTAAGAAACGGCTGATGCCAAAGGTGCCAGTCTCTCTTCATACTACTGGCCCAAATTTTCCCTCAACACTCAGCTCAAGTCCCACCTCCCTTAGGAGAAGTCTCCGTGATATTTCCCTTTCTGGGCTTCTGTGTGGCTTTGTCTATGCCCCTGAGCTGGTGTTTTGTAACTTTTAGATGCCTCTAACTAGGCACTGTCTGTTATATGACCCTCATGGCCTCTCTTAACAAGGTTGAGATCGAGGACCTTGCCTTGTTCCTCTCCATATCGTCTATAGTTACGCACCCTTACTGTGTAGAACAAATTGAGAAAGAATGAAATCAACAGCCAGATGGAGAAGCATCACGGAACTTAGCTATATAGCAGGTTCCAAAAGATGGCCAAGAATTTCCCTCACAAGGGGAAGAGCTGATACTCAAAATACTGAAGCAGAGTAGACTCCCAACCAGTCAGAATGGTCACTACCTGTAATGGTTGCAAGTATTGGCTGAATGTTCTCCCTGCCTAAGGGGATACTAGTTAGGACATTAATATAGGAACATGTGCTCTTCAATTAAATAAATTGCATTCAATCATGTGGCTGTTTAATCACAGAAAAATTTTCTTTGACTCTCTGTACCCAATCTCCTCATCTATAAAGAATATGTAAAAATAGTACTTTCTTCACAGTGTTAAGAAGATGAAATATTCTAGAATAGACACACAATTAGAATTATACCAAGTACACAAATGCTCAGTGAGCATTGGTTATATTTGTTAATTTCTCTGAGTTACAAGGTCAAGTCTGTGCACTCAGAATGGCAGGAGGCACCAGGCAGAGGTGAAATTTGCAGTTAGACTGTCTAAGGCTGTTTATCAGTTGACTGTTGTTGTAGCAAAACCCCTGCTAGACAGTAACAGAGGGACAGACTCCTAAGCACAGGAATGAGGCTGGGAGGTCTAAGCATCTCCTGGCATTTCACACTGAGGTTTCATCCAGATACAGCAAATGCTGGGCTTAGAGCAACATGATTTACTCCAGAATTCACCCACCAGTGAGGAAATAATATATGACAAAGTCTTCTAACCCAGACTGAGGGATGGAGTTGGGTGCTAATCTATGGGATGATGGTCATTGGTGTCTATAGCTAAGCAGAGTGGAAGAAAGGACCTTACAAAATCTGGGTGTTCAGGAGGATAGTGTTGATGGTGATAATGATGATGAAAGAATCATTTAATTACTCGTTTCATCAAAACATTTTCTTGAGGGCCTACTATGATCTAGGCTCTATGCTTTACAATGAGAATCCAATAGAGAACAAGATAGACATGATCTTGCAGGTCCAGATGAATTCTGTGTTGTATGCCAAATGTATCACCCTTAAAAACATATAATGACAACATAGAAAGGTAAATGTTCCTTACGTTGAAAGGAAGCTGCTGGCTTTCACAAACTTGTTTGGCTGGTTTCCTAAAAATCAGGGTAGGAAATATTTAGATTATAAATTTTACAATCTGACTCCAAACATCTCAACCCCATGCAGCACCTAATACTCTAACACTTGTAAATCCAAATCATAAAAAAGGATTTTTTTAAAAAGTAAAAATAAAATTCTTACTCCTTGGGAGTGCTAATCATGCAGGGCAGATATGATGTGCATATATGAATAGAAATATCCATCTTAGCACATTTCATTTTTCCCCTTAGATAACTGCATATTGAATTTTTTTCTTTCCTCTAGGGTAAGTTCTAAAAGGTTCTTGAAAATAAACATTCTGTGCCTGGTACAGAAAAACTTTGTTCTCTTCTCTTTGTCTTCTGTCCATTTTTTGTAAGAAATCTTGCTTTTTAATAATGTACTCAAGGAAGAAGTGTACATTCTGCCTCCCTAAATTCTACTTTTCCAAATGGAGCCAGAAGGGTCAGAGACAGAGCAGAGGAGAGACCCCAGAGCTTCAGGCCACTGGCACCTTCAAGAGCCAGCATGACAACCACAATTTGAATTTTGTGAAATTAAATTTGTCTACAGTGATAGATGCTTGGGAAATAGAGAATTTCGCATCAACACTGTTCAACATACACCCCCGAACCACCCCTCTCCCACACACACTTCTGTTCTTAACCCTTTAACTGGGCAGAACATGAAAGATGCACACTTAATTTAAAAAAATCTTTTTCTTCCTCTGGCCTCCTAATGAGCCGATCATCTCTCACACCTGAAGGAGTAAATGCCATCCTTTTCAAGCATCAGGTAGCAAACAGTTTCCCAGCAGGTGTGTGGTAGCTCAGCTTGAAACCCAGCTGGTTATCAGGTTCAAGAAAATGAAACTGGGAAAAGGAGTTCCATCTCCTGCTTTAATCAGGGACTCTCTCGGCAGCCAGCAGGCTGTCTGCATTTGTACTTGCCCGTTTTCTCACTTGAAGGAAAATGGAGGGTGCTCATGAGAAGAGAATGAAAGCAACTCACAGGTGGACAGTGACCCAGCCGTGTTGGGACTGTGGCTTCCCTTTATGACCTTCCTGTTACACAAGGGCTTTGCTTTTTCTCATCCTAACTCTGTGAGCTTCCCTAGCCTTGGGCCCTGGTAACAGATGTGCAAATAGTTTTTAAATCCACTCTAAACATCACTGTGCCCTATGCAAAATATTTGCTTCAGAAATGTTAGATCATGATCATAAAAATAGAGGATGGGAACATGAGAAAATCCAATAGAAATATCCCAATTGTATTCATGAAAATGAAAGTCGCATCACATCTGATTCTTTGCAACCCAGGGGCTGCAAAGAATCAAACATGACTCAAATTCTCCAGGCCAGAAACCCTGGAGTGGGTGGAATTCTCCAGGCCAGAAATACTGGAGTGGGTAGCCTTTCCCCTTCTCCAGAGGATCTTCCCAACCAAGGGATCAAACCCATCTCCTGTATTGCTGGTGGATTCTTTACCAGCTGAGCCACAGTTCAGTTCAGTTCAGTTCAGTCGCTCAGTCGTGTCCGACTCTTTGCGACCCCATGAATCGCAGCACGCCAGGCCTCACTGTCCATCACCAACTCCCGGAGTTCACTCAGACTCAGGTCCATCGAGTCAGTGATGCCATCCAGCCATCTCATCCTCTGTCGTCCCCTTTTCCTCCTGCCCCTGATCCCTCCCAGCATCAGAGTCTTTTCCAATGAGTCAACTCTTCGCATGAGGTGGCCAAAGTACTGGAGTTTCAGCTTCAGCATCATTCCTTCCAAAGAAATCCCAGGGCTGATCTCCTTCAGAATGGACTGGTTGGATCTCCTTGCAGTCCAAGGGACTCTCAAGAGTCTTCTCCAACACCACAGTTCAAAAGCATCAATTCTTTGGTGCTCAGCTTTCTTTGTGGTCCAACTCTCACATCCCTACATGACTATTGGAAAAACCATAGCTTTGATCAAATGGACCTTTGTTGGCAAAGTAATGCCTCTGCTTTTTAATATGTTGTCTAGGTTGGTCATAGTTTTTCTTCCAGGGAGTGAGCAGCTTTTAATTTCATGGCTGCAGTCACTTTCTGCAGTGATTTTGGAGCCCAAGAAAATAAAGTCTGTCAGTTTCCATTGTTTCCACATCTACTTGCCATGAAATGATGAGACTGGCTGCCATGATCTTAGTTTTTTGAATGTTGAGTTTTAAGCCACTTTTTTCACTCTCCTCTTTCACCTTCATCAAGAGGCTTTTTAGTTCTTCACTTTCTGCCATAAGGGTGGTGTCATCTGCATATCTGAGGTTATTGATATTTCTCCTGGCAATCTTGATTCCAGCTTGTGCTTCATCCAGCTAGGGAATTTTGCATGATGTACTCCATAATCTGCATATGGGCTTCCCTTGTGGCTCAGCTGGCAAAGAATCCACCTGCAATGCGGGAGACCTGGGTTTGATCCCTGGGTTGGGAAGATCACCTGGAGAAGGAAAAAGCTACCCATTTCAGTATTCTGGCCTGGAAAATTCCATGGACTGTATAGTCCATGGGGTAGTAAAGAGTTGGACATGACTGAGTGACTTTCACTTTTACTCTGTATATAAGCTAAATAAACAGAGTGACAATATACCGCCTTGACATACTCCTTTCCCAATTTGGAAACAGTCTGTTGTTCCATGTCCAGTTCTAACTGTTGCTTCTTGACCTGCATACAGATTTTTCAGGAGGGAGGTAAGGTGGTCTGGTATTTTCAACTCTTTAAGAATTTTCTACAGTTTGCTGTGATCCACACAGTCAAAGGATTTAGCATAGTCACTGAAGCAGAAGTAGATGTTTTTCTGGAATTCTCATCCAATAGATGTTGGCAGTTTGATCTCTGATCCTCTGCCTTTTCTAAATCCAGCTTGAACATCTGGAAATTCTCAGTGAATGTATTGTTGAAGCCTCGTTTGGAGAATTTGAGCATTACTTTACTAGCATGGGAGATGAGTGCAATTGTGCAGTAGTTTGAATATTTTTTGACATGCCTTTCTGTGGTATTGGAATGAAAACTGACCTTTTCCAGTCCTGTGGCCACTGCTGAGTTTTCCAGATTTGCTGGCGTATTGAGTGCAGCACTTTCACAGCATCATCTTTTAGGATTTGAAATAGCTCAGCTAGAATTTCATCACCTCCACTAGCTTTGTTCATAGTGATGCTTCCTAAGGCCCACTTGACTTTGCTCTCCAGGATGTCTGGCTCTAGGTAAGAGAGAAACAGTTTAGTTAAGACAGAAGCAAGGCAGAGATACACACCCAAAAAGAAAGGACGTGGACATCCCCCCTTAGTGAGGAAAAGCATTTGTAAAGAGGCACTTAAGTCATTTATATAGGTCAGTTCTTCCGGGTCTGTGTATTGTTCCAGGCCAACTATCTGGGTTCTGGTCCCATACCCTGGGACCCTCCATTGGGTGTGCACACACCCCTCAGCCAAGATGGACCTTTAAGTGAAGCCTTCTGGGATGAACAAGACATTATTCAGGTGTTATCCCTTGACTTTTGACACACAAGGAGCCTTTCTGTGCATGTGTAGTGTCTCCCGTGTCCCAAAAGAGGGGGTAGTGGAGATCCATTAATCCTTTATTCAAACAGGGTTTTGTCCCTCTTTGTCCTTGCCATGACTATTACCTTAAGGTCTCCGCAAGAGACAAACACTGGCTCTTTACCCTGTTTCTGTTGTTGCTTCCATTTCAGAGGGCTGGAGGCTGATTGTAAATGCCTTAACTGAAGCCCACCTATCTCTTGTCTAAAGAAAAGCTAACTTTTATAAGTATCCAGGCTGAAGCCCACTTCTTTGTGCCCCCATGAAATGCAAACAGGAGGCCAGTCGTAACTGTCTAACCTGGATGCCATCTATTTCCTGACTCAAGTCTTGACCGACTTTATATATTCTGTAAATATTTATCTCTGAGAATGGTTGGTGCTGAGGATTTAGTCCCTGCTGTCCTCAAAAACTCAAGGTGCAAGAGGGAGTAAAGAGCACAGAAGCAATTGTAACAGGTTGTGGTAGGCTTCCTAGGTGGCACTAGCGGTAAAGAACTGGCCTGCCCATGCAGGAGACACAAGAGACATGCATTTGATCCCTGGGTCAGGAAGATCCCCTGGGGAAGGAAATGGCAACCCACTCCAATATTCTTTATATATATATATATATATCTTGTATTTTATTTATGTATTTGGCTGAACCGGGTTTTAGTTGCAGCATGTGAACTGTTAGTTTTGGCATGTGGGGTCTAGCTCCCTGACCAGGGATTGAACCCAGGCCCCTTGGATTGGAAGACAGCGTCTTAGCCATGGGACTACCAGGTAAGTTCCCACTCCAGTATTTTTGCCTGGAGAATCCCATGAACAGAGTAACCTTATGGGCTTCAGTCCTCGGGGTCACAAAGAGTTGGACACAACTGAGTGACTAACACTTTCACTTTCATATGTGGAAGAGACTCAGGAAAACTAAGTAACTCTCCAAAATGGTGGAATCCTTCACAGTAAATACCATCTTTAGGTAAAGACAAGAGAGTGTTGAGGGTGGGGAGAGTCACCTATAGATTTCTAGGAAAAAGTGTGGTAGATGAGGGTGATTGCAATGCAGATTTAAGTTGTAGTCTTCTTCATAGTAAGGGTTTCTAGAGATTTGGTCATCCTCTTCCAAGTACAGAGAGGGAGACACCCTTACAAGTGATTTCCTTGACATATGTGTTACTTACAAAAAAGCAAATTCTAGTAGGTTTTCAGAGCCCTTCCCACGTCTGCTGTTTCTCAGAAAATTATCATATTAAAAAGATTAATATGCCAAAGAAACATATTTTACGACAAATTCTATAGTAAAGAATCTGCCTACCCATGCAGGAAACTCCAGAAACACGGGCTTGATCCTTGAGTTGGGAATGGCAACCCACTCCAATATTCTTGCCTGGAAAATCCCACGGGCAGAGGAGCATGGTGGGCTACAGTCCATGGGGTCGAAAAGAGTTGGACATGACCGAGCACGCACCATGATGACTACTACTCCTCTCCCATATATGCGTGTGCATGCTAAGTGGCATCAGTCATGTCCAACTCTTTGAGACCCTATGGACTGTAGCTAGCCAGGCTCCTCTGTCCATGGGATTTTTCAGGCAAGAATACCAGTGAAGGAGGAAACAGACAGAACAGGTTCCATCTTGAAAACAGGACTCCATCTTGGGCCAGACTGTGGACAGTGAGCTATATACCCTGTATCTATGGAAACGACATACAAACTGGAAAACCAGACCCCTCAGATAAGGAGCCTCAGGACTTGTACCTAGACTTTCCGTCGCCTAAATGAATATGCTAATTATCTCTGTAACAGAACAAAGTTGTAAATCCCATTATGCTTATCGGGGTATGACCACAGGCCTATTGATAAATGTCCACTGTTTAACTATCTAGGCTTATGACATGTGAATCATGGGTTAACTTTGATTGTATCTCTCTTTTACCTTGTCCAGACTAGTTTCAAGGAAATCGGGGAGGTGGGTTTTAGTACATACACTTAGGGTATATAAGGTTTGCACAAAAACTGGTCGGGGTCCTTGGCTAAGAGGAGACGCTGCCTTGGGTCCACCGGTGTAATAAACTGCACTCCACTATCTGCATTGTCCTTCTGAGTGAGTTTGTTTCCTGGAACGCATGGCTACAACACTGGAGTGGGTTGTCATGCCCTCCTCCAGGAGATCTTCCCCACCTAGAGCTTGAACTGGCATTTTTTGTATATCTCCTGCATTGGCAAATGGGTTCTTTACCACTAGAGCCACTTGGGAAGCCCCACTCTCCCATATATACATGTTATTCAGCTTTTGCTTTACTTTCTCCTGTTAATCTGTCTCATGTCAATTTAATTCTTACATCAGTCAGAAGAACCTAGGAAGACAAAGGAAAATTTTTCTCCCTATTTTATTATCCAGAAATAATCATGAAACAATTTGCCTATTTCTAGATGCCATGTAGCCCAGATTTTAAAGCAATGAGTTATAAAAATCAAAATGCCTCATGGCCTACTTGTTTTCCAGAATAGAAATTAATTATGACTATTTTCCCATGTCATGATTCTTCTCTAACACATTTTTAATAGCTACATAACATTCCATATTAATTTATAAATAGCATCCTTGTTCATACATTTTTTAGCACATTGTAATTATTTCCTTTGAATAATTTCCTAGAATTAGAATTGCCAAGTTAAGGAGCATGTCCATTTTAAGGCTTTTGATGTATATGTGTTAGGGGAAACACTGACTGAAACCGCCCACCCTGGCCAGATAACAAGCCACTGGGAAGGTAACAAGCCACCACCAACTGGAAGAATTTGGGAAAGGTCAAAAGTAGACAGGAGACGACGGTCCATATATCCTCCCAGAATCCTCCTTGTTGGAATCCATCTTGGCTAAGTGATGCACGCATTACCAGGAAGGACCCTGGGTCAGAGTGATTGGCTAGAGACAACCTGGAAACTAATTCCATCACCATAAAACCTGAGACTGTGAGCCATGTGGCACTGCAGTCCTCCTGATTTCCCTCACCCTCCTGCTCTCCACCCAGGGGCCCCTCCCCAATAAAGTCTCTTACTGTGTCAGCATGTGTGTCTCCTGGGACAATTCATTTCTGAGTGTTAGACAAGAGACCGTTCCTGAGCCTTGGAAGGGGTCCCCCTTCCGGCAACATATGTACAATCAAGATGTTACCAAATTGGAGTTTGGCTGCCAACTGAGAGACAAGTGTTGGTTGGAAAAGAAAGGTTGCTTTGTTCAGGGGGCCTGCAACCTCAGGAGAAGGTGGACTTGTGTCCAAGAACCAACTCTGAAGATTCTGCTCAACCATGACCGTTTCTAACAGGAGAAAGTGGAAGTTAATCACAGTTAATCATCTGGAGAGAGGTTTAGAGTCTTCACTATCTTTTACCCTGTGTGGACTGTCTTCTGGAAAAGGATATGGCAACCCGCTCCAGTACTCTTGCCTGGAAAATCCCATGGATGGAGGAGCCTGGTAAGCTACAGTCCATGGGGTCGCGAAGAGTCGGACATGACTGAGCGATTTCACTTTCACTTTCACTTTCATGCATTGGAGAAAGAAATGGCAACCCACTCCAGTGTTCTTGCCTGGAGAATCCCAGGGACAGAGGAGCCTGGTGGGCTGCCATCTATGGGGTCGCACAGAGTCGGACACGACTAAAGTGACTTAGCAGCAGCAGCAGCGGCAGACTGTCTTCTGATTGACGGTTGGTGAGATAACAGGACAGTGTTCCAGGACTTTTGTGCTTGGCCCAAATTTACCATCCTCCACTTGGGTGGGGACCTTAGTTCCTGCTGAAGTGAAAGTTGTTCAGTCGTGTCCGACTGCCGGGGACCAGCCCCAGCTGATCCAGGGTATTCGAAGGAGAGATGGCCTAGGCGACTATTTATATGCTAATTAGAGATATAAAGAATAATAGAATGAGGATAGCTCAGTAGGAAAATACAGTGGAGAAAAGAGGCTGAGTAGCTTGGTTTACGCGGGAGACCAATAAAACTTCAAGACAAGAAGTTTGCACCACTTACGTAGGCCGCAGGCGCCCTCTCGAATAGCGGAAGGTGCCTCACCCTAGACACCTTCTCGAGTGGGTCTTAGAAGCCCAGGCATAATTAGTAAGCGTGGTGGGTTCCGCGCTCCAGATGGAGACTTCAGCCAGAATGTGAAAAGAATGACATGGGGAGACCAAGCGCTGGTGAGCAAGGCCCCTAGCTTTATTTTCAACAGGGGCTTATATACCCTAAGTTACACATAGAGGATAATAGGGGATGCAAAGTCAGCAGTCTTTGATTCTTATCAAAAACCAGGGTTTCTTTCCTGCAAATTTATCGTATACAAATGGTTTAGGTGATTTACATCATCTTCTGGCCAGAAGGC
This sequence comes from Bos javanicus, assembly GCF_032452875.1. Lineage (NCBI taxonomy): Eukaryota > Metazoa > Chordata > Mammalia > Artiodactyla > Bovidae > Bos > Bos javanicus. The sequence continues at coordinate 79,929,496 of NC_083870.1, forward strand.
CTATTAACATTTTATGACTCTTGACAAGGACTTATCAACAAAGACTTATTTTCTCTAAGAGTAATTATTTTAAGGTTTGGCGCCATCTTCCAAAGATAAAATTGCATTCCTATAGGGTGGATGTGTAATGGGTTTACAAAAAAAGGAAAGAATTTATTACCTTAAGGGTCTAAAGTTACTAACACCAAGGCCACTACTTATTTTTTCTATATACCAACTATATTAATTAATACATATTCAAGGATACAATTCAGGGGATGTGAAAACTTGGCAGCAAGTATTGGCTCATCAATGAAATCCTTTACTAGTCTTATTCTGACAGTTTCTAACTCTCTGAGAGGCTCTAAGCTATTTGAATATCTTAAGCTTCCCGTGCCTCTGGAGGCTGGGAGACTGTAAACAATACTATGCATAGCTGCAGGAGTCCGGGTAAACTTGTTAGGCGAGTTAGAGAGCCATCTGAGGGGTTTGGATTTAAACACTCCTAATTGCCCAGGAACTTTATTAATTGGAGCTGTAAGTTAACTCTTTGACAGAGAGAGAGAGATGGTGGTAGGGGACAGCCCCCAGTAAAGTCAGAGGTGAGAGCACAAAGCAATAAAGTAGGCAGACTCTGGTTTTTTGGGGGGAAGATACTCGAGAATATCCGGGGAGACTCCCGAGGCTCGATCCCGCCTTTGCGTATGCCGAGCCTCCTTCCTCATGACCTTTGTCACGAGCGGAATGTCTCTCGCCGGCTCCCGGCATCCGACTCTGTGACCTGACCCTATGGGCTTCAGGCAACAAATACTGGAGTGAGTTGCCATTTCCTTCTCCAAGGGATCTTCCAGACCCAGGGATCAAACGGGCATCTCTTGTGTCTCCTGTATTGCAGGCAGTTTCTTTACCAGTTGAGCCATCTGGGATTATGTTGAAGAACTCAAAGATGTTGTTATGTATATCCCTTGAGGAGAAACTAGGATCATGTTTTACTGCTACACTATTGTTTTTCAATGGTTGCTCCTTTGTTTCTGCATTCCCTTCCCTTTCTTTTTCACAACTCTTTAAATGTGCCCTTTGATACTCTGGGAATATCCAGGAAGCAGAACTCTTTTTTCTGCAAGCAAGAAGTGGGAGATGCAAAAAGAATTTGTACCCAGGAGGGTCCTGCCTGGTTTCAAAGATACACCTCAGAAAAACTGTTAGAAATAGGGAACTTCCTGGGTGTCCCTTTTGGTAATAATAATGCAGACACTTGCTGGAAAGTGGAAATGTTGTGAGTGAAATCTGAACGCATACATAACTGGGGATACAGCAATTAATTCCACATCTAGTGAAAGCCAAGTTCAGTTCAGTTCAGTTCAACCGCTCAGTCATGTCCAACTCTTTGCAACCCCGTGAACCATAGCACACCAGGCCTCCCTGTCCATCAGCAACCCCCAGAGTTTACCCAAACTCATGTCCATTGAGTTGGTGATGCCATCTAACCATCTTATCCTCTGTTGTCCCCTTCTCCTCCTGCCTTCAATCTGTGAAAGCCAAGAGGTGAGATAAATGATACAAATGTTTGGTGGTATTTCTGGGTCTAGTCAAGGCTATAGTTTTTCCTGTGGTCATGTATGGATGTGAGAGTTGGACTATAAAGAAAGCTGAGCGCTGAAGAATTGATGCTTTGGAACTGTGGTGTTGGAGAAGACTCTTGAGAGTCCCTTGGACTGCAAGGAGATCCAACCAGTCCGTTCTGAAGGAGATCAGTCCTGGGTGTTCATTGGAAGGACTGATGTTGAAACAAACTCCAGTACTTTGGCCACCTGATGTGAAGAGCTGACTCATTGCAAAAGACCCTGATGCTGGGAAAGATTGAGGGCAGGAGGAGAAGGGGAAGACAGAGGATGAGCTGGTTGGATGACATCACCGACTCGATGGACATGGGTTTGGGTGGACTCCAGGAGTTGGTGATGGACCAGGAGGCCTGGTGTACTGTGGTTCATGGGGTCGCAAAGAGTCGGACACAACTGAGCAACTGAACTGAACTGAACTGAGCCGGTCCTATATACTTTTTCAGTTTTTATTGGAGAAGAGTTGATTTACAAAGTTGTGTTAGTTTCTGCTATATAGCAAAATGAATCAGTTATACATATAAACATATCCACTCTTTTTTTAGATTCTTTTTCAATATAAGTCACTACAGAGTATTGAGTAGAGTTTGCTGTACTGTAGAGTATGTCCTTATTAACTATCTATTTTAGATATTGATCATGTATTTTTTTCATAAAGCAATTGTGAAATGAAAATATCTCCTGCCATATCAATAAACAAGAAATATCACAGTCATAAGCGATTTCTGGCCTCCAAAAGTGAATGACGGCTCCCAAAACTGAGATCCAACAGATGCTGCCACCGCCGCCCCAACCACAGTGATTGCTGAGGAGCTGGAGGAATGCAAGAAGCAGCCATCTGTCATTTCTTATGAATGAGGAAACAGGATTTGGCCCCTGATCGCTGAGCCACTTGTTGTGAAGAGCTGACTCACTGGAAAAAACCCTGATGCTGAGAAAGATTGAAGGCAGGAAGAGAAGGGGACGATAGAGGATGAGATGGTTGGATGGCATCACTTACTCAATGGACATGAGTTTGAGCAAACTCCAGGAGATGGTGAAGGACAGGGAAGTCTGGTGTGCTGCAATCCATGGGGTCACAAAGAAATGACTGAGCGACTGAACAACAACAAGCTGAGGTACATATGAAGGGAGTGATTTCAGTGAGCCCAAAGTCTTGCATTTGCTCATAAATAGAATGCTAAATTCTTTAACTTGATATCTAATCTTTGATGTTCAGACTTCCTGTTCCCTTTGTTGCAAACTTGTATATACCCTGGCTGCCCATCCCATTTATTTGGAGTAGTTTTCTCAGAGCTACTGAGATGCTGTCTCCTGGGCGCTCAGAGTGCTAAACATTTCCACCAAATAAAATAACCCTCTACATTCAGGTTGTGACTATATTGTCGACACAGTATTCCTTCTATTTGGTCAATTCATTTTCGTCTCCCCCAGTCCATTCCCATTTGTGATTACAATACTGTCTGCCTTATTTCTGTTCACTGGCCACTGGTAGTATGTGTACGAAAATGAACACAAGTCCACCTTTCCCCAGGTTGCTAGTCTCCTGAACAAAGCAAACTTTCCTTTCCAGCCAACACTTATCTCTCAAGTATTGGCTTGCAAGCAGTGAGCAGCTGAACCTGAGTTTAGTAACATCAGAATTAAGTCAGTTTGGGTTTTTCAATAAAAAGCACTTTTGCAGCCCAAGGTAAATACGCAGTGAGACCATACTGGAGGTTGGAGGGATGGGAAGAATCTAATGTTTGTTAAGAATCTATAATGGGCCAGCAATTTGCCTACATACATTATTTAGTCCCTCAAATACTGTCTAGGTAGTTATTATTGTAATTATCACTGTTTTTAAAGAACAAAATTCAACTCAAGAAGATTAAGTGACCTATTTGATCCTGCAGCAGATAACTTGGAAAGCAGGCATTTCCCCCATACCCTCTTGGATTCTAAGACCCATCCTATTCCCACTGCCTCCATGAAATGGAGACATACCCAAAGGTGAATTCCACACAAGCATACTCCAGCAGGTACTTCAGTTTTTTTCCATTGTTCCTTCAGATACAGTCTGAAACGATGTGTTAAACACTTGGATTGAAAACAAAGGGCTGAGGAAGGAGAGGTTTGGTGCCTTGGGAAAAGCGGGGACAGAAGCAAGAAGGAACCCGGCAGAGTGTAGGTGTTTGGTTACCATTGGTTTGTTAAGTGAGATATTTAAAAGTGCAGGCCGTTTTCAAATGTTGCTTTATTCTTTTTCTTTCACCAGGATACCACCTGGTAGCCACTCATTGAGATGACAACTGAAACCAGAATATCACTTTGGGATTATGATTCAAGCCTCCTGGCTAGAGTCCTTTGCAGAACTTTAAACCAATTTTAGCCAAGACAATTCATTTGCACGAGAAACCCAGAGCTTAATGGACTTCTGGGATTGTGTGGGGGCCAGTGAGGTGGATGTTAAGATTCAGAGGTGTGAGAAGGAGATTTGCTCCTTGACACTCCTTGTGGGAGTGGGAGGAGCCTTCTGCTCTAGAGTACTTCTACTGGTTGTAGAACTGCTTTGAACTCTGACCTTAAAACAATTTGTCTTCCTGAACCCAGGGGGCTGACTTCCTTCTGAACCTTCTCTACTTCCTTGAGGAGGAAATGGAAACTCAGAAAGGGGAAGACAGGGTCACGCTAAGAGTGGGAGACAGCAAAACTCCCACATTTTACTCCGAGTGAAATCTCACTTTGAGTGTGCTCTGAGGCCTGTCACTGTTCTGATTCCTGAGGGGCTGTAATGGAATCTATGCTGTCTCCAGAGAAGTAGGACCCCCAGTGTTTTTGTGTCCTATAAGGCTGTTTTCTAGCCTTTCAAGGCCCTGAGAGCTTACTTTTGAAGAGCCCATCTTTCAAATACCAAGCACATTATAATGCCCCCACATCCCATATCACATTTAATATATGTGTAAGATTTTTCAGTTCAGTGGTGAACTTTTCTTGAGAACACATTTAATTATTCATTTATTTATTTTAATTTTGCAGTTTTCTTTGTGTATTTTAAAGCCAGTATGTTTTATTCCTCAGGACTTGATTATTTTCATAAGCTCTGGGCAAGCTAGAGCTTTTGGCTGTAGGACGATCCTACAAAATTGAACAAAGGTGTCTCCCTCTAGGCAAATGAATTTTTTAAAATGTTCACCCTTCTTGGGTTAAATGAAGGCCTTTTTTCTTATAACCAGGATTGAGCAGGTGATAGAAGGTAGGCAGAGAGGCTTCAGAGCTAAGCCTCTTTGCTAAGCTTAGCAAGGCTCCTTGCTAAGCCAAGGAGAACTGATGTTGGGTCTGAGGTTCTGTGTGGGGTGAGTTTAAAGGTTCAAGATGGGGAGGCCTGTGCTTCTCCCCACCTGGACTCCCAATCTCCTTCAGCAGACAGCCCCTCCAAAGGATATTCAGGGAGGGCTAAACTCCTCAGTTCAGCCCCAACTTTCTAATTAATAGTGTTTTTTTCTCTGCCTTTGCTGGCTTTGAATAATGAATAAGGTTAAAACCTTTAAGGCTAGACTTTACACAGGATATGTCCTTGAAAAATCCATAGGCCTGGGGGTTTATTATCTTCATCATGGGTGTTAAAAGCTTATAAGTCAATACAATATGCTAAAAAAAAAAAAAAAAAAAAATGGAGAAGACGACAGGGAACTCTACCCACTACTCTGCAGTGACCTATATGGGAAAGGAATCTAAAAAGGAGTGGATATAAGTATGTGCATAACTGTCAGACACGACTGAAGCGACTTAGCAGCAGCAGCCTCACTATATATGCCACATATCAATATCATACCAGTAAATTTTTTTCAATTCTTCAGCATCATGTAATTCCCAACTTATGTTTGATTTTTCCTGATAATCTAAAAAAACATTTTTTTATAACTGAAGCTCCACATATTGAATTTTATTAACATGTTCTTAGATAGATTTTAATATAGAGAGGTTCTTCCTCTTTTGTTTTCATATCATATATCTGAAGAAAACATGACATTTGTTTTGTGAAATTGCTCACATTCTGGATCTGGCTGATGCTGACTTCATGGTACCATTTGACATCTTCCTCTATGTTCTCTCATTCTTGGTTGTGTGTGTGTGTGTGTGTGTTAGTCACTCACTTACTTGAGGTTAAATCTAGAGCAGAAGTCAGCAAACTGTAGGCCCAAACACAGGCCAGCTCCTGTTTTTGTAAATAACTTTGTTTTTTGGAACACAGCCATGCTCGTCTATTTATGCCTTGTCTATGACTGCATCATCAGTAGAGTTGAATAGTTGTAACAGAGACCATATTGTCTGCAAAGCTGAAAATGTCTACTATCTGGCCCTGCGGGAAAACTTTTTGTTCGTTTCTGATCTAGAGGCTTGAATGAATTCAATGAATTCTCTGAATTCAAACATACTCCTATGTGCCCACAACCCACTGTGTAGCAGCAATACTAGCCCCTCATGGTGATCAGGATTCACTGTGACAACCAACACGGTAAATCTTTTATTTACTGGATGGGTTATGTGCACAAGGAGCCCAAAGTGGCAAGGTGGCAGCCACAGCCTCCAATTCAGAGATCTGTGCACAGGCATGTCATGGGAGAGGAATCTCCCACTCTTACGGAATCGGGACCTCTCACAGCAGAACTTAAGGTTGGGAGAACAAACATACCATAACCCACTTGAATCACTGGAAGGAACAAAGTCAAACCCAGTTTCATCTATTGCCATCTGGATCCATCTAGTCAAACTATTGAGGAACCATGAGAGCATGACAGGATAGAAGCCAAGATAATGTAATGTTTAAATGAAGGAAAAGTTATCAACAGAGCCGTAGGCCACCAGGCTCCTCTGTCCATGGGATTCTCCAGGCAAGAATACTGGAGTGGGCTGCCATGCCCTTCTCCAGGGGAATCTTCCCTGGAGGGACCCAGGGATTGAATCTATATCACTTACGTCTCCTGCATTGGCTGGCGGGTTCTTTACCACTAGCACAACCTGGGAAGCCCATCAACAGAGTCAAATGCTCCCAAAAGACAGAATAAAATAAGCTCTGCTTCAAAGAGTCAGTTTTCTGCCTAAGTGCCTTCAAAGATTCACTTTTCCCTACAGAGAAATAGTCATAAACATGATATAAAAATGGGACACATGAAGTTTCTTAAGGAGCAGGAACTTAGTACCAGGAGTGATCACTCAAGCACTGGCAGACTGAGAGTGTAGAGGGGAACAGGATGATAATCAGAAAGTAAGAAATGCAGGAAGCAAACCACAGTTCCTTCTTGAACTGGGGAACCTATGATGTTTCCCTTATGGCAGAAAGTGAAGAGGAACTAAAAAGCCTCTTGATGAAAGTGAAAGCGGAGAGTGAAAAAGTTGGCTTAAAGTTCAACATTCAGAAAACGAAGGTCATGACATCTAGTCCCATCACTTCATGGCAAATAGATGGGGAAACAGTGGAAACAGTGTCAGACTTTATTTTGGGGGGCTCCAAAATCACTGCAGATGGTGACTGCAGCCATGAAATTATAAGACGCTTACTCCTTGGAAGAAAAGTTAAGACCAACCTAGATAGCATATTCAAAAGCAGAGACATTACTTTGCCAACAAAGGTCCCGTCTAGTCAAGGCTATGGTTTTTCCTGTGGTCATGTATGGATGTGAGAGTTGGACTGTGAAGAAAGCTGAGTGCCGAAGAATTGATGCTTTTGAACTGTGGTGTTGGAGAAGACTCTTGAGAGTCCCTTGGACTGCAAGAAGATCCAACCAGTCCATTCTAAAGGAGATCAGCCCTGGGATTTCTTTGGAGGGAATGATGCTAAAGCTGAAACTCCAGTACTTTGGCCACCTCATGTGAAGAGTTGACTCATTGGAAAAGACTCTGATGCTGGGAGGGATTGGGGGCACGAGGAGAAGGGGACGACAGAGGATGAGATGGCTGGATGGCATCACTGACTCGATGGACGTGAATCTGAGTGAACTCTGGGAGTTGGTGATGGACAGGGAGGCCTGGCGTGCTGCAATTCATGGGGTCACAAAGAGTCGGACACAACTGAGCAACTGAACTGAACTGAACTGAACTGATGATGTTTCCAGGACTAGAGAGCTTGCAGGAGGAATTCTGAGAGCCTGGAATTTAGACTTCTGAGAGAAAGCTCTGCAAAGCTGGCACACAGACCACCAAGGAAGGAGAATCCAGCAGCGGCTTGAACTAACTATCAAGGAATTTTAAGGCTCATCTGATGAAGGACTACTGGGGCTGGTTCACTCACTGTTAAAAGCGTCACTACCCAGCAGCTGCTGGAACCCAAGGGGCATGGAAAGGCTGGAGCCAACTGCCCATGACTCTTGAGAAACAGGGCCAACAGGAGACATCAACTTACCGCCTCTCTCACTCTCCAGCTCATTCTAGTGCCTCCTATTGGTAAAACCTAGTAGGAAAGCAGCTGGGATTCTAAACTGCTTTAGTCGTTCTAAACCTGCCATGTATTCTTGCAAGGCCATGCATCTGTGTAGCTGCTGCCTCCGCCTGAAATGTCCCCAGCCCCTTTACCCACTCCAGCTAACAAGCTAATTCCACTCCTTACTTGCCCCTAGCCTGACGCTGTCCATCCTAGCCTTGGTCATCCCTCTACAAAACTCATTACACTGCGCTGCTTCTCTAACGGGACTCGATGCTGCTGATGGGGGTGCACTGTGTCTCACTCATGTCTACAGACCCAGTGTCAAGTTGAGTGGCTGGAACATAATCATTAAATGTGTCTGCTAAGTTACGAGTCTCTTGGGCAGCAAGGAGATCAAACCAGTCCATCCTAAAGGAAATCAACCTTGAATATTCATTGGAAGGACTGAGGCTGAAGCTGAAGCTCCAATACTTTGTCCACCTGATGCAGAGCTGATTCTGGGAAAGATTGAAGGCAGGAAGAGAAGGGGATGATAGTGGAAGGGAAGGTTGGATGGCATCACCGACTCAATGGACACGAGTTTGAGCAAGCTCTGGGAGATAGCGAAAGACAGGGAAGCACAGCATGCTGCAGTTCACAGGGTTGCAAAGAGTCAGAGACTGAACAACAACAAAGTTACAAGGAGGGAAGTGGGGAAGATAAGCCTGAGATTGAGTTGTTGAGGGACTTCTATGCCCAGCTTTGAAATTCAGATTGTATTTGGTTAGTACTGGGTGTCCACTGGAAAAAAAAAAAATACACAGCCTAAAACTTGAGAATTATATTTTATTTGGCAGATTTCTGAGGACTTAAGTCCAGAAGGCATCCTCTCAGATAGCTCTGAGGGGCTGCTCTAAAGAGATAAGGGAAGAGTGAGAATATAAAGGAGATCTTGCAAAAGTGAAAACACAGGAACATAAAAAGGTTACTGTTAATTAAATAAGGCCTCTCAAGTTAATGAATATAGTGCGTTTCTATGTATGGGAGGATTCAAGAGACCGGCCTCAGGCTCACTGAAATTATTCCTTTGAGGTGCACCTTAACTACTAGGGCCAGTATCCTGCCTTCCTTCATCCTTCACCCCCTCAGGGTGCAGCCTGGGGTGTCTGAAGTGGCCGATGGCTTGATGGCCACAGCATCCTTTGTTTACTGATGCAGCAGGCGACCTTCTTCTTCAGTACTCCTACTTGAGAATGCTTTTGGCTGCGTGGTGAAAAATGGCCCTCGTCTTAATCAGATGAAGTGGATCAGGGCAGACTGGGAGCATGAAAGGTCTTCAGAGGCCAGTGCTACAGGGTGAGCAGAGGCTTTGGGATGGAGCAGGGAAACCACAGTGGGAAAGAGGGAAGATACGAACATCCCTGAGACAGAATCTTCAAGACTGAACACTTGTTTAGATGGGGAAAAGGGGCGAATATAGTCCTCAGATTTTATGTTTAAGTTTCTGGAAGGGTGATGGCCCTGTTTTCAGAAAGGAGAAGACAAGAACAAAAGATCTCATTGTGAGTGAGAAGTTGGGCTTGATTTCATTCATGTGGTGTTTCACTTACTAATAGGGAGAGCCTAGATTTTAGCCCCTCTCAGTTCATGTTAAACTGTATAGGTTATTAAGTCTTAAACTCTGATATTTACAACATCTCCAATGGCAAAAATAAAATCAAGTCCTTGTTGTCCCCCCCCTCCTTCACTTAATACTGAATGAACAATGTCTGTCTCTAGCCACTTGTTCGTGATCATTTTACCAGACAGTGGAAAGAGATGTCCTAGTGAGGACAGAACAATTCCCACAAGCAGGGAGGGCTAGGAACAGAGCAAGTGGTAGGAAATCATGGGTGAAGCAGGAATGAAAACAGGTGTTGACAGAGTGGTGCTAACTCTCTGGATTCCAGAACCAGCAACCTGATATCCAAGCCAAACTGGTGGTACCATAAGAAAGGCTGAATAACAGTCTGCTGTCTTCAAACTGCTGATGTGAGTGAGCTGCAATCAGAAAAAGGGATTGCTTTTTTTTTTTTCTTTCCTTTTAGTCGCTGCACTGGTTTGCCGGATCTCAGTTCCCAGACCAGGAATTGAACCTGAGCCCTGGCAATCCAGAGAAAGCTCAGAATCCTAACCACTAGACCACCAAGGAACTCCCCAGAATTGCCTTTTCTTTTCTGCTTTCCCATCTCCTGCCTGGGAGACCCGTATCCGTCCTACCCACAGCAAAATGTCCAAGGTACCCGGGTCTCTGATTAAAAAGTTTGTTTTTTTTTTTTTTTTTGTAGGTTAAAAAATGTTACACCAGTAATAAATATTCACCTTAGGGGGAAAAAACCTATAAAATACAGTAAGGGAAAATAATAATCTCATCACCTTGTCTTGTCAAATAAGTACTGTTGATATTTGATCTTTTATTAGACATGTTACATTCTTTGTATATGTGTGAATATATGCATTCACACATTATTTCATAATGTGTCCCAGATTTTAGGTGGGAAAAAATAATAGGCAGTCTTCTAAAGTGACTAATGGATGTTTTTCAGTCCTACTGCACAATCTGGAGTCTGAGTCCCCTGCTGACCTCAACAACCCTCCCAGCTGAAGTCTTGGCATAACCAGGTCAGCTGCCTGCAGACTCTCCAGTAGTGAGTGCACCTCGAATGGGGTGAGTCTCTCTTCTATGGCAGATATTTTCAGCCAAGGGAGTCCTAAATGCCAACCAGAATGCTCCAAATTCTTGGGTCTATTTCAGGCTCTCAGTGTGCTCTAAATGGTGAGGACTACAAGGGCTATCCATTTGTTTTGTTGGGGGGTGGGAGGGGCAGGGAGAAGAAGGAACAACTCTTACTTGGAAAATGTCCACTATACACCAGTCAGGCACTGCTGGGTGAAGCATCTTGTATATCGGAGGTTCAGGGGACCCAGGGGAGAGGCCTGCACCTTGTTTGAAGACCAGAACATCAGACTTTGGGGAGAGGTCCTTCACTAAGAGGACTTCCCTGGTGGCTCAGTGGTAAAGAATCCACCTGCCAATGCAGGAAACGCAGGTTCAGTCCCTGGGTCAGGAAAATCCCTGGAAAAGGAAATGGCAACCCACTACAGTATTCTTGCTGGGAAATCCCGTGGACAGAGTAGCCTGTCTGGCTACAGTTCGGGGGGTCGCAAAACAGACACGACTTAGGGACTAAACAACAAACCCTTCACTCAGAGCTTTTCAGAAACACCTGATAGATAGAGACAAGCCAAGGATTTCAAAACCATCTCCTTGAGAACAGCTGCAGGGGACGGTGACGCTGCAGTCACTTTGTAATGCTGGGCTGGTAATGACAGCAGAGCGAGAACCACGTATGAAGTTTCCTTCTGCCTTCCCATAGATGAGCAGCAGGTGGCAGCAGAGCACAACTCAAATCAGGAGGGCTGTTGGCAGAATCTGGGAAAGCCAGGAGTTGGAACCATCATATATATATATATTTATTGTTTGCTACTTTTTTTGCCTCATGGATAACTTGATGAAGCCCACTGCAGTTGTTTTTCCCATGATTGTCTCCTAACTCTTTGGAGATTTGCAGTATGGGGATCCTATGTCCTCATCCACCACTATTCTAGTTTTCGCATTCCAAGACAGATCTTTCCTATGAGAATCCCACTATTTGACAATCTGTTTTCTATCTTTATATATCTTTAGGTCTGGACTCCTTTTTGTTTTTTTTTTAACTCAACCACTTACTAGTTTTTAATTGGAAAAGTTACATTTATTTTCTCACGGGATTTTATCATTACAAGGATTAAAATAAGAACAAATATAAATCACCAGCACACCACCAGCCCCATGGGAAGTTCTCAGTAAGTGCCTGCTATGATGCTCTAGCCAAGACCACAGAGAGGCAAGGTAAGTAAAGAGATCATCTATTACAGGGAGAGGTGCCACTTAAAATAGTTTAAAAGAGTTAGAGAAAATGATTCTAAACCAGTATTTTCCTTGTTAGTTTATTTTTAACCCCGCTGTGTAATGCAAGCATGTCAATACATCAAACTGTCTTGTTCAATGACATCCAATGAGAGTTGAATTCCCTGGTGGCTCACACAGTAAAGAATCTGCTTACAATGCAGGAGACCCAGGTTCTATCCCTGGCTTTGGAAGATCCCCTGGAGAAGGAAATGGAAACCCACTCCAGTATTCTTGCTTGGAGAATTCCATGGACGGAGGAACCTGACAGGCTACAGTCCATACAGTCCGTGGGGTCACAAAGAGTCAGACATGACTGAGCAACCAACACTAGCACCAGCAATGAGAGTTGGACCAGAAAGAAAGCTGAGCACTGAAGAACGGAAGCTTTGGAATTGTGCTGCTGGAGAAGACTCTTGAGAGTCCCTTGGACAGCAAGGAGATCAAACCAGTCAATCCTAAATGAGATCAACCTTGGATATTCATTGGAAAGACTGTTGCTGTAGCTGAAGCTCCAATACTTTGGCCACCTGATGCTAAGAGCCAAGTAACTGGAAAAGACCCTGATGCTGGGAAGGACTGAAGGCAGGAGGAGAAGGGGACACAGAGGATGAGATGGTTGAATGGCATCATCAACTCAACGGACATGAGTTTGAGCAAACTCCAGGAGATAATGAAGGACAGGGAAGCGTGGCATGCTGCAGTCCGTGGGGTAGCAAAGCGTTGGACACGACTGAGTGACTGAAAAAATGACATTCAATAAAAAAGTTACCAAAGACTTACTAGGTAACACACACTATCATAGACCCTGAAGGTACAAACACAAGACATTTGATTTGTTTCTATTTTCTTGAAGATTTTATGTTGATATTCGGGACTGTAGTTTGTTTTTCTTGCAATGTCTTTTGTTTCAGTATTGGGGCATTTATAGCCTCAAAAATAAGCCAGCAAATATTGCTTCCTCTTTTTAATTTTGGAAGAGATTGTGCAGAATTGGTATTATATCTGTCTTTAAGTTAGCAGAATTCATCAGTGGAAACATCTGGGCCTAGAGTTTTCTTTTGGGGACATTTTTAATGAAAAATTCCATTTCTTTAATAGATACAGAACTGGTCAGGTTAACTATTTCTTTTTGACTAAGTAATTTGTGTCTTTCAAGGAACTGGTCAAATTTATGTAAGCTGTTCAGTTCAGTCATTCAGTTGTGTCCAACTCTTTGCAACCCCAAGGACTGCAGCACGCCAGGCCTCCCTGTCCATCACCAACTCTCGGAGTTTACTCAAACTCATGTCCATTGAGTCGGTGGTGCCATCCAACCATCTTATCTTCTGTCGTCCCCTTCTCCTTTTGCCTTCAATCTTTCCCAGCATTAGGGTCTTTTCCAGTGAATCAGTTATTCCCATCAGGTGGCTAAAATAGTAGAGTTTTAGCTTCAGCATCAGTCCTTCCAATGAATATTCAGGACTAATTTCCTTCAGGATGGACTGGTTGGGTCTCCTTGCTGTCAAAGGGACTCTCAAGAGTTTCCTCCAATACCACAGTTCAAAAGCATCAATTCTTTGGTGCTCAGCTTTCTTTATGGTCCAACTCTCACATCCATACATGACTACTGGAAAAATCATAGCTTTGACTAGACAGACCTTCATTGGCAAAGTAATGTCTCTGCTTTTTAATATGCTATCTAGGTTGGTCATAACTTTTCTTCCAAGGAGCAAGTGTCTTTTAATTTCATGGCTGCAGTGACCATCTGCAGTGATTTTGGAGCCCCCAAAATAAAGTCTGTCACTGTTTCCACTGTTTCCCTGTCTATTTCCCATGAAGTGATGGGACCAGATGCTATGATCCTAGTTTTCATAATGTTGAGTTTTAAGCCAGCTTTTTCACTCTCTTCTTTCACTTTCATCAAGAGGCTCTTCAGTTCTTCTTCACTTTCTGCCATAAGTGTCGTCTCATCTGCATATCTTAGGTTATTGATATTTCTCCTGGCAAGCTTGATTCCAGCTTGTGCTTCATCCAGCCCAGCATTTCTCATGATATACTCTGCATATAAGTTAAATAAGCAGGGTGACAATATACAACCTTGACGTACTCCTTTCCCGATTTGGAAACAGTCTATTGTTCCATGTCTGGTTCTAACTGTTTCTTCTTGACCTGCATACAGATTTCTCAGGACGCAGGTCAGGTGGTCTGGTATTCCCATCTCTTTTAGAATTTTCCATAGTTTGTTGTGATCCACACAGTCAAAGGCTTTGGCATAGTCAATAAAGCATAAGTAAATGTTTTTCTGGAACTCTCTGACTTTTCGATGATCCAACAGATGTTGGCAATTTGATCTCTTGTTCCTCTGCCTTTTCTAAATTCAGCTTGAATATTTGAAAGTTCATGGTTCATGTATCGCTGAGCCTGACTTGGAGAATTTTGAGCATTACTTTGCTAGAGTGTGAGATGAGTGCAATTGTGCAGTAATTTGAGCATTCTTTGGCACTGCCTTTCTTTAGGATTGGAACAAAAACTGACCTTTTCCAGTCCTGTGGCCACTGCTGAGTTTTCCAAATTTGCTGGTATATTGAGTGCAGCACTTTCACAGCATCATCTTTCAGGATTTGAAATAGCTCAACTGGAATTCCATCACTTCTACTAGCTTTATTTGTAGTTACTCTCTAAATTTTGTTTGAGTTGTGCCACTTTGATATATTAAGCAGAGACCATGATGGGTAGAAAATAACACCAAGAAAAAGACTGACTTTGAAAAGCGCCTGTCTTGATATGTGATAAGGATTCCAATGATGCTAAAATAATGGTTAGGCTTCTAGCAGTTAAATGTGTATGTACTGAGGGGAAAAAATGATGGGTGTACAATGTTTCATGCACTGTTTTAGGCATTAAGGATATAGAATTTTTTAAACAAATTCTATACCTGTATAAGCTTGTATTTTAATGAAATATCCAGGCTATAACAAGTAAGCAATGGCACCCCACTCCGGTACTCTTGCCTGGAAAATCCCATGGACGGAGGAGCCTGGTAGGCTGCAGTCCATGGGGTCGCTAGAAGTCAGGCACGACTGAGAAACTTCACTTTCACTTTTCACTTTCATGCATTGGAGAAGGAACTGGCAACCCACTCCAGTGTTCTTGCCTGGAGAATCCCAGGCACAGAGGAGCCTGGTGGGCTGCCGTCTATGGGGTCGCACAGAGTCGGACACGACTGAAGCGACTTAGCAGCAGCAGCAGCAGCAACAAGTAAGCAAAATAAATATTACTAAAATTTAAAGGATGATTTTTTAAAAAGAAAAATGACTTGAAAAGGCATAGTTTAGATGGTTTGGTTTTGGATGGTCTCTCTGAGGAGAGGAAATCAATCTGAGCAGAGACATTCCTGAAGTGAGGCAGTGACCCCTGAACAGGGTAGAGCATTTCAGGTTGACAGGTCCTAAGTGAGAACCAGATTGTCGATGTTCTGACAGTGTGCCTCTAATGTGTTCTTACCCAGGTTAATTTATCTGACCTCTCAATCTTGATGTATCTTCCTGTGTTCTTCTTTAGCTTTCTTTAGGAAGACCAAAAAATACTAGTACAGCTTGCTTTAACATTTCTACATTATTGCTATGCTGGAAGAAATGTGACCTTTTTCTTCAACAAAGACACTAACTACAAAGATACTTCTTTTCTGAAGAGAGGATATAAACATCTCTCTGCCTTTCCTCATCCATGCTCCCCTCTTATCCATGCTTCTCTTCGCTCCAGAAGGCTGAGATCTATGACTGCATCAACAGGGCTCCAAGCTCTCTCTCTCAGGTTGGGTTTGGCTGGTTGAAACTCTTGGAGGAAAGTGGAGGGAGGTGAGGAGAGCAATATTGAGGTGGCTATTCCCCAGCTCCCTCCCTGATGGAGGCTGCAAGGCTTCAGCTTTCTGTGTCCCTCAGTGACCCCACTGTTCCTCTCAAAGCAGCTAATTCCCTCTCTGTCTGTCTGCCTCTCTCACACACATGGTCTCTGGGGAGAACTCCAACCCCTCAGCTCTTGGGACTCAGGATGGTAACAGTTTGGCTGTTACTTTCTTGATATCCTTTTGAAAAAGGAGACCAACATCTCAGAGGAATGGATGGGTTGGAATGGATCTATTACGGGTGACCTGTTCAGCCATCTCTTGTCACACCCTCCTCAGAGGACGTGAGGGTCCTCGGGGCACTAACTGAGTCCTCATGAGGGGCACCTGCACCCTTGAAGCACTCGGTGGTGACTGTACTCTGGGAAAGAAAATGACCATGCAGTACGATGCCATGGAATTGCTTTCCTGACTTCAAAAATAGATATGGGCGTGGAAGAGACCAGGAGACAGCACTTAATAAAAGCCGTGTGCGAGCATGTGTGCTAAGTGCTTTCAGTCATGTTTGACTCTTTGTGACCCTATGGACCATGGCCTGCCAGGCTCCTCTGTCCATGGGGATCCTCTAGGCAAGAATCCTGGAGTAGCTTGCCATTTCCTCCTCCAGGGGATCTTCATGACCCAGGGTTTCCTGGAGATTCTTGGGAATCTAAGAATGGTCCAATTTTGATGTTTGTCTTCTCTCTCCTATTCTTGGAAGGCTGTTTTCTCCCGTGTTTCATAATGTTGGACTGTGAATTCATGTTTGGCTGATTTAAATCTATGTAATCCCGTGGAGTCTGTGTTGAAGATGATATCTCTTAAGCGGTTTAGAATTTGATTTTGGTGAGAATATTACATAGGACCACATGCATATTAGGGGCTTCCCAGGTGGTGCTAGTGGTAAAGAACTTGCCTGCGAATACAGGATATATAAGAGACATAATTTGATCCATGGTTCACAAAGATCCCCTGGAGGAGGGCATGGTAACCCACTTCAGTGCTCTTGCCCGGAGAATCCCATAGACAGGGAAGCCTGACAGCTTACAGTCCATAGGGTCGCAAAGAGTTAGACACAATTTAAGCAACTTAGCATGCAACACACATGTATATTAACATCTTGGCTTGTTGGTTCCAGACCTTGCAAAGGGTGAAAATTTCCCAAATTTGTGCGATGACAGAACTCTGATTATAAATTGTCAGGGAAGATATCTTTCCACTCAGATCTCAGGACAAATAGATAAGGTCACTGCTATTCTCCCATTGGTGATAGCAAGATTTTATCTAATAATTTGACTAGGGGTGGAGTCCTTCAAGGAATCTGAATTTAATTCTAAAT
This sequence comes from Bos javanicus, assembly GCF_032452875.1. Taxonomy (NCBI): domain Eukaryota; kingdom Metazoa; phylum Chordata; class Mammalia; order Artiodactyla; family Bovidae; genus Bos; species Bos javanicus. Next base: position 79,946,668 of record NC_083870.1, read on the forward strand.
ATATATCTCCCAAAGGCCTGATTGCTGGGAAAGATTGAAGGTGGGAGGAAAAGGGAACGACAGGATGAGATGGCTGGATGGCATCACTGACTCAATGGACATGAGTTTGGGCAAGCTCTGGGAGTTGGTGATGGACAGAGAAGCCTGGCATGCTGCAGTCCATGGGGTCGCTAAGAGTCAGACATGACTGACGACTGAACTGAACTGAATAGAAAGAAAGAAAGTGAAGTCGCTCAGTTGTGTCCGACTCTTTGCGACCCCATGGACTGTAGCCTACCAGCTTCCTCCATCCATGGGATTTTCCAGGCAAGAATACTGCAGTGGGTTGCCATTTCCTTCTCCGAGATCTTCCTGATGCAGGGGTTGAACCCAGGTCTCCTGCATTATAGACAGACACTTTACCATCTGAACCACCAACTGAATAAAGGCCTGGTATCTCATTTGCCCCTAAGAAGGTACTGAAGCCCAAGCTCCTGTGTTACTTCGACCAGCAAATAGTACAGAGAATCAGCAACAGAAGTTTAGGGGCTTATGGCTCTGGTTTTCAGTTCCTATTTGTTTTAAGCCCATGAAAATATGCTTTCATTTTTGTGGGATTAGTCATACATTTTAAAAGATATTTATCATAGTTAATGAGCATTTCTAGTTTTTTTTTTTTAATAAGAGAAACTTCCAACTTATTTCACCCACCCTAAAGATGAGGCAAGATCTCTTTCTGTATGATTAGAAAATAATCTCTAATATTAACCCTCTAAGCTATGACTCTTTGCACATAGCACTTTATCCCCACCAACAAGGCATTACTGTTTTGGATGAAGTTCAGGCTTCCCAGACTCTGGTTTTGGCCACAGTCTTTAAAAAAAATTTTTTTTATTTAGAAAGTCAAAGCTGAAATGTAACCTCTTCATCTGAGCAATATATATCTTTCTGATTCCCTGGACTAATGAACTTTAGACATAACTTAGTTTTAATAAGTACATGGCTGTGGAATAAAGAATTCAGGAAATTACTGTGAAGAAAAGGTATGTTAGGTTCACAATGTGCTAGCTAGTAAGATTATTAGCCAGCATCTTCTGGCTTTAAAAAGCATCTTCTTTTTAAACTATGTTTCTCTTTCAACATTTTATTATAAAAATTTCAAATAGAAAGTCAAAAAAATGATAAAATGCACACAAATCCACCAGTGCTTCCCTGGTGGCTCAGCAGTAAAAATCTGCCTGCAGTGCAGTAAAAGCAGGTCTATGGGTTCGATCCCTGGGTTGGGAAGATCCCCTGCAGAAGGAAATGGCAATGCCTGGAAAATTCCATGGACAGAGAAGCCTGGCAGGCTATAATCCATGGGGTCACAAGAGTAGGACATGACTGAGCAACTAAGCCACTACCACCACCTAGATTCAATAATTGTTTACATTTTTCTACATTTTAAATGATATGTATGCCTAAGGAGATTATATACATGTATGCATGGTTTTAGAAAAGGCAGAGGAACCAGAGATCAAATTGCCAACATCCATTGGATCATCGAAAAAGCAAGAGAGTTCCAGAAAAACATCTATTTCTGCTTTATTGACTATGCCAAAGTCTTTGACTGTGTGGATCACAATAAAGTGTGGAAAATTCTGAAAGAGAAGGGAATACCAAACCATCTGAACTGCCTCTTGAGAAACCTATATGCAGGTCAGGAAGCAACAGTTAGAACTGGACATGGAACAACAGACTGGTTCCAAATAGGAAAAGGAGTACGTCAAGGCTGTATATTGTCACCCTGCTTATTTAACTTCTATGCAGAGTACATCATGAGAAACGCTGGGCTGAAAGAAGCACAAGCTGGAATCAAGATTGGCAGGAGAAATATCAATAACCTCAGATATGCGGATGACACCACCCTTATGGCAGAGAGTGAAGAGGAACTAAAAAGCCTCTTGATGAAAGTGAAAGTGGAGAGTGAAAAAGTTGGCTTAAAACTCAACATTCAGAAAACTAAGATCATGGCATCCAGTCCCATCACTTCATGGCAAATAGATGGGGAAACAGTGGAAACAGTGGCTGACTTTATTTTTCTGTGCTCCAAAATCACAAAATCAGATGGTGACTGCAGCCATGAAATTAAAAGATGCTTACTCCTTGGAAGGAAAGTTATGACCAACCTAGATAGCATATTCAAAAGCAGAGATATTACTTTGCCAACAAAGGTCTGTCTAGTCAAGGCTATGGTTTTTCCTGTGGTCATGTATAGATGTGAGAGTTGGACTGTGAAGAAAGCTGAGCACCGAAGACTTGATGCTTTTGAACTGTGGTGTTGGAGAAGACTCTTGAGAGTCCCTTGGACTGCAAGGAGATCCAACCAGTCCATCCTAAAGGAGATCAGTCCTGGGTGTCCATTGGAAGGACTGATGCTAAAGCTGAAACTCTAGTACTTTGGCCACCTCATGTGAAGTGTTGACTCATTGGAAAAGACCCTGATGCTGGGAGGGATTGGGGGGAGGAGAAAAAGGGGACGACAGGGGATGAGATGGCTGGATGGCATCACCAACTCGATGGACATGAGTTTGAGTGAACTCCAGGAGTTGGTGATGGGCAGGGAGGCCTGGCGTGCTGTGATTCACGGGGTCACAAAGAGTTGGACATGACTGAGCAACTGAACTGAACTTAACTGATACATATATATGCAATCATTTGAAAGTAAGTTGTAGTCATTTTGACATTTCATCCTTAAACTGTCAATATACCTCTTCTGAGAGTGAAGACATTTTCCTACATAACCTAAGAACACTGAACAATAATTCCCAGATATCATCTAATTTCCAGTCCATTTGTAAATGTCCAGGTGTGTATTATAGCTTTATCTCCACCTTTAACAGTTCTAAGTAGAGAGAACACCCTTGGTTGATATTGGATGTTTTTAGAATAGCAAAGCTTTGGAAGAAAGGAATGGCTACATCATTATTTGACTACAAAAAACCCTTGGAAAAAAGGATTTAATCTAAGTGTTTTGCATTTTTCAATGTTCTGAGAATATTAAAGCTGAGTCACTTTATCACCTCAGTTTTTCAAATCTAATACAATGCTCCCAAGCTCGACAAATTAGTATATGCTATAATCTTTCCTACTTAGAATTTTAGTTCATCCCAACTGTATGTAGCCTTTTTCATCTTTGCAGAATTGGTGTTATTATACAAAATGAATAGTTATACTTTCCATTTAGGATTTAAAAACTACCTGCACTAGTCACTTTAGACAGGGCATGGACACTGCATCGGCCTCTCTGTTTCCCAGCCATGAGTCATAATACTCACCTAAGTAGCCAGCTCCTAAGGTAGACACCAGAGGTGCAAGTGAGTTGTCTAGAAAGCTGATGCAAACCCCAGCTGGAATAAAGCAGACAACATGAACCTACAAAAACACCATCTCAGCCTGATTCACATGAAGTCATTCAGAGCTACACTGTAGCTCCAGCTAACATTTTGCCATTACTATAAAGCTAAAGGCTTCATTTTTCAATTTGCAAATTCCTTGGCATATGCCTCCTGGTGGTTAAAATGAAAGCCTTTTGCTGGGTAAGATTTCAAAAGTAATGATCATAATACATAATTCAGTGATATATAATACATTAGCTATTTGAAATAAGATTAACATTACATGTCTGTAAGGAATTTTTATTTTTAGAAAACTAACTTTCTCCTATGGAATTTTTCAGAATCATATATTTTTCCAGGTTTAAGTGTGCATATTTCTGATGAAGTTAAGGATAAAATGGCTGACCTGTATTTCTATACTTTCAGGTACTACACAGCGTCAATGTCTTCCTTCCAGGCCTGATTATTCTCTCTAAATATTCTCTCTCTTCTGCTGTGCTATACTCCCTATAAAACCTCTGCTAATGCCCTTATTCTCCAGCAGGCCTGGCCTACACACCTGATGCAGCTATTCAGTCCAGCTGTACATCTCAGCTGGGAGCAGTCTCTCTGCTCAGTTTTCATGACCAGAGCATGCAGGGCAGAAAGCCTTGTACCAGACAGTGCTGAGCACATGTTGTTGAAGTTACTGAAAGGAGACTATTTAGGGAATTTGAGGCAGTCAATTTGCTGCAAGTACTCTAAGGGGCCAGTTGCCCTGGAGAAATTAATGGACAGTTGCCCTGGAGAAACTAACGAACATTTCTCACTTCAAGTGCCCTAGACTGCAGACCCACACCTCCCAGCTTAGAAAGAATAACTGCCTGCTGTGCACCTGTCTTCCACTTCACCAAGCTTTCATTTCCTTTCAGCATTTTCTTACTTAAATAACCTCATTTGTTAGATACAGTCATCCTTTTACTTGATGTTTCAATGATATTAGGAAGTGTAAAAGGTGTGATAATGTTATGCATAAGTGGGTAGAGAGCTTTAGTGTGCACAGCATTCAAAGTGACCTTCTACTTTTAAGCCTTGTCCCATCCCTGCCCCAGGGAAGAAACAACAGGTAATTCTTTTCACACTGATACTCAATGATTGTATCAGTGGTGGGCAACATAACTAAATGCAACATGCATACAAACACAAAGGACTGCCTAATAGGACGGCTGGAAACTAGTAAACCAGTCAAACTGTCACTCTGTTATTCAGACAGTGGAATACAGAGAAGAGCGTATTCAGAAAAAGAGGTATCTGAAAGATAACCTGCTCCATTGTTGGGACAAAGATCATGAAATAAGCATCCCCTGGAGCTGCCTTGTCTCTGACAGGCTTCCGGTTCCAGTGCCAGCACCAATCTCAAGCAGAAGTAGTTGACTAGATAGATGGTTGCTCAGGGATCATCAGTGGGAAATAAAAAGAGGCAGCCTTAGAGGCCAGGGACTCAGTCCTCAGGTAACTAAGAGTGTAATTTTTCAAAATTAAATGTAAAGTATCTCCATTCATTCAAACAGCACCAAGTTTGCAAAGATGAAAGATTTTACACTCAGTTGGAGCAAACTAAAGAAGTAAGTAGGAAAGATTCTTTCTTTTTCAAATTGGAGGATAATTGCTCTATGATGTTTTGTTAGTTTCTGCTGGACAACAACGTGAATCTGCTATATGAATGAATTTATCTCCTCCCTCATGAGCCTCCGTCCCACCGCCCCCATCCCGCCTTTCTAGGTCATCACAGAACTCCAAGCTGAGCTCCCTGTGCTATACAGCAACTTCCCACTACCTCTCTATTTTATATCTGCTGGTGTAAATATGTCCGTGCTACTCTCTGAATTCATCCCACCTTCTCCTTCCCCTCACTCCATGTCCACAACTCTTCTATGTCTGCATCTCTATTTCTGCCCTGAAAATAGGTTCATCGGTACCATTTTTCTAGATTCCATATCTATGCACTAACATAAAATATTTGTTTTTCTCTTTCTGACTTACTTCACTCTGTATGATGGACTCTAGGTTCATCCACCTCACTACAAATGACTCGGAAAGATTCTTACATATAAAAACATCTTGAGTATGGGAGATTTACATTAGGTCTGAAATAGTAAGGTTTATAAAGTGATTCTTTTGCAGTTCCATTATCCCAGAATAACTGGAAAACATGTCATAGAAGATCTATCTGGCTAAGGTTATTTCCTTTTAAAATGAATACTTGTCTCCTTAAATTCACATAACTATTCTTTGAAATCAAAAAGCTTTTCCTACTCAGATATAAAACACTTTAAAGTAATCAGATGGAGTCCAAAACCACATAAACTATTATATAAAGTGGAAGTGGGGATTCTGTTTTGAACAGGAGGGTAGACTAGAGAGTCTCGAACAAATAGACACTCCCCCACACACAAGACATCTAATGCTGGACAAAAATTAATGAAATCTTCAAGGTATAAAAGGTTTTCCCAGGTGGCACGAGTGGTTAAAAAAACCTGCCTGCCACTGCAGGAGACATATATACATACATGGGCTTCCCTGGTGGCTCAACTAGTAATAAAAACACTTGCCAATGCAGGAGACACAAGAGACACAAGTTTGATCCCTGGATCAGGAAGATCCACTGGAGAAGGAAATGGCAATCCACTCCAGTATTCTTGCCTGGAAAATTCCATGGACATAGAAGCCTAGTGGACTTCAGTCCATGGGGTCACAAAGAGTCAGATACAATTGAGCACACACGTGCACATCCATGCACACACATACACACACACCCCAACCCTTACATTGAAAAAGCTCAGTGAATACCAACCTGGACAAGTAAAAAAGAAAGCACATCTAAACCTATAATAGTCAAACTTCTAAAAACAAAAGATAAAGAGAACAATCTTAAAAGCAAGCAAACAAACAAAAAGACATATTATTTTATGAGAAATAACAATTTAAATGATGGCTAACTTCTCAGCAACACCCATGCATACCAGAAGACAGCAAAATGACAACTTACAAAGATGGAAAATACTGCCAACTTAGAATTCAATAGTCAGAAAAAATATCTATTAAAATTGAAGATAAAATATAGACCTTCCCAAACAATGCCTTGTCACAATTGATCCACAGTACAATAAAGTTCTTTAGGATGAAGGAAAATTATGCCAGATGGAAACAGAAAGAAGAAAGAAGTAATAAACAAACACTGCTGCTGCTGCTGCTGCTGCTAAGTCGCTTCAGTCGTGTCCGACTCTGTGCGACCCCATAGATGGCAGCCCACCAGGCTCCCAGTCCCTGAGATTCTCCAGGCAAGAACACTGGAGTGGGTTGCCATTTCCTTCTCCAAGGCATGAAAGTCAAAAGTGAAAGTGAAGTCGTTCAGTCGTGTACGACCCTCAGCGACTCCATGGACTGCAGCCCACCAGGCTCCTCCACCCATGGGAGTTTCCAGGCAAGAGTACTGGAGTGGGGTGCCATTGCCTTCTCCAAACAAACACTACAAAGGGGAAATTTAAAAGATGAGGTACTGCCTAAGGCATCAATATAACAATATTTTAGATATTTATGAAATACACAGAAATAAAATGTAGGACAAAATAGCAAAAAAAGTAGGAGAGGGATTTGTAAATCATTACACACTAAAGAAGTGCAAACTAAAACCATTACACAACCATCAGAATGGCTAAAATTAAAAACTAATGATATCAATGTTGACTAAGGAATTGGTATATGAAGCACCAGAAGAGCAATGTTAATTTTTCCAACCATTATTCGGCAGCGTGTTATCTATTTTACTCAGGCATTTACTCAGGGGAAAATGTGTGAAAATTCATTCAGCTCACAGTGAAGATGTGTATTTTACAGTACATAAATCATATTTCAATTATGAACATTTAGATCCCATGTATGAAAATATGATTAGAAAGCAATAAAATTACAACAATAGAAAATTAAGCAATGAATAGGAAGGTAGAGAAAAACAAATGGCTTATAAACATGAACATATGCTCAATGTCATTCATCAAGTTAAAATTAAAATAGCAAAAAGGTACTTCAGACATTTACAGCTGGTTTCTTACACTTGTAACCAAGAGTCTTAACAGTATATTTGAAAAAGTATGCCAAGATATAATTACATATAAGAATGCTCACTTCAGGGGCTTTGCTGGTGGTCCAGTGACTGAGAGTCTGCCTTGTAACGCAGGGGTGCAGGTTCAATCCCTGGTTGGGGAACTAAGACCTCACATGCCATGGAGCAACTAAGACCCCACACAGACAAATAAATACATCTTGTTTTTTTTTTTAAAGAATGCTCACTTCAATGTTGCCCCCAAAAGTAAAAGAAACAACCTAAATGTTCACCAGTTTTGAACTGTTTACTTAAATAACTGTATTTTGATATAATGGAATACTACACAAACATTAAAATAATGAAGTATGTTTGAGCTTATATGGAAATATCACCAAGAAATATTAAGGAAAAGGGTAATTTTATAACAGCAAGCAGAATATGATCCCAATTATATAAAATTTTAGAAGTATGTGGTATAATAATAACAGGTTATTTTGAGAAATAGAAAATAAAGATTGAGAGTGGAAGGAGACAACACTTTTTATTTTATATTTCTCGGTACTGTTTGAAATTTTTTGTATGTGTTTGTTTTATTTACATTTTAAAATTAAGCAAGAAAGAGAACATATATGAATAGTAGCCCAAATACCAGCCCCAAAACTCAAATTGCCAGAAAGCTAAGTGATGAAACTAATGTTACAGATCACTGTACATTAAGATTTCTTAAGGAAATAGAGAGTCAAAGTAAAGAGCTCTTGCTGCTTAAAATGAGTAATTTTTCATGTAAGTGGCTATAATGCCAGCAAGAATTTGGTGTGGGGGATATATCGAGAATACAGAGAGAATAACCATAAAGAGTGATGCTTGGATCTGAAATGTTTTCAAATCCCTAAAGGCAAAGCATGTTTGTAAGAATTTTAAAAACACAAATGCTAACAATGAATAAAAATAAATATATTACCTATTCACATAAACTACAAGGATTATTTCTTCATGTTTTCCAAATTTTGCTGAAAGTAGTAATCACGTAATAGATAAAATAACCCTAAAATAACTTAAGTCATAAGAATTCTATTTTCACTTTCCATTTTTCATATTTGATCTCACATCAATTTCAACACTATGATTCACGGTGATGAAAAATTCACAGTCATCATAATTTACACTTTTTTTTAATGAATTTAGGGACAAAAAGGTGAAATAGGACAATTAAATTGTATAGAACAACTGGTGATGCATATCTCAGCACTTATGTTTATAACATTAACATACCAACTGTGAATAAAGAGAAAGTGTTAACTGCGTGCCAAATACACAATGACAAATTTTACAAGTACAATATCTACAATATAAGTATTGCACTATAAAATTAAATATCTCCCAAATTATTTCTCAGTTCAGACATTTTGAATGGACATGTTATCTAAAATATCCTATCAAAGATCCCGACAAAATTAAATTTAATGCCATACATCTTAAGTATATTTAATTTTGAAAAACAGACATCAGCATCTTTCCACAATAAATATTGATTGATAAACTTTGTATAAAAATAATTCATTCAATATAAAAACCCATGGAAACCATTTCTTGATGTTCATACAAATGTATGCAACAATATTTCAGTTTTAATTCAGTCTCCTGTGTTTTAAGCTGCTTGCCCAACATCATAATGAGGTGTAGGAACACTTTTTTGTTTTAAACAATTGTTCAAGATGGAGTAAAACTACTGACTTACCTAGTTTCCTTTTACAAACAGTTCTTCATATTTTTGGTGACTATGTTTAATTTTTTTCTCCAATGTGCTTCTTCTCATCATAATAGAGTGGACAATTTTAATCTTGTGTTTTAAAATTTGAGAATGTTTTTCTCAATAGTAAATACTTTAAAAGAGTCTGTAACTATCAAGATGACCTTTGAAAGATGACATGTAGAGCATGTATCTTTTAAAAACTACAGGAGATAATCTGAAAAGGTCTTTTTTTTCAGCCATGTCTACGTGACATATGGTTGCAATATGTCTCAATTCATTTAGCATGTTGGCAAATCCCACATGAGCCCTGTGGACACAACTCTTACTGCCTCATCTCTATACTGTGCAACCAAAGTAACTTTGGATCTGGTATCAATTTGTGGAGGAAATTTACCTTCCCATTCAACTTTTGAGAAGTTAAAATGAATATTCCTAAGAGAATATGACCGTATGTTTGATATTTGGAAAGAGGGAGTTGATTTTATTGGAAATGAATAAGAGGAGGTAGAATAATGTCATGCTTACTGTCATAAAACATTATTCTCAGTCCAGGATCGCCCACTGGTTTGGGAATTTCATCCAAGTCTTTTTACTACTGGAGACTAGATTTAAAAATTAAAGACCTCTGTCCCTGTTCCTCTTGCCACCATGTAACCTCTAAATGGGAACAGAGGGCTCCAATAGGAGGCCTGGATGTGAGAGTTGGACTGTGAAGAAAGCTGAGCACCGAAGAATTGATGCTTTTGAACTGTGGTGTTGGAGAAGACTCTTGAGAGTCCCTTGGACTGCAAAGAGATCCAACCAGTCCATTCTGAAGGAGATCAGCCCTGGGATTTCTTTGGACGGACTGATGCTAAAGCTGAAACTCCAGTTCTTTGGCCATCTCATGCGAAGAGTTGACTCATTGGAAAAGACTGATGCTGGGAGGGATTGGGGGCAGGAGGAGAAGGGCACGACAGAGGATGAGATGGCTGGATGGCATCACCAACTCGATGGACATAAATTTGGGTGAACTCTGGGAGTTGGTGATGGACAGGGAGGCCTGGCGTGCTGCGATTCATGGGGTCACAAAGAGCTGGACACAACTGAGCGACTGAACTGAACTGAACTGAACTGAACTCATACCAATTGGGGCTTCCCAGGTGGTAATAATGGTAAAGAACCCACCTGCCAATGCAGGAGACATAAGAGACACAGGGTTGGGAAGATTCCCTGGAGAAGGAAATGGCAACCCACTCCAGTATTCTTGCCTGGATAATCGCATGGACAGAGGAACCTGGAAGGCTAGGGTCACACAGAGTCGGACACGACTGAAGTGACTTAGCCCTCACTCATAGTCACTGGGCTTCCCAGGTGGCGCTAGTGATAAAGAACCTGCCTGTCAATGCTGGAGACTCAGGTTTGATCCCCAGGTCAGAAAGAGCCCCTGGAGAAAGAAATGGCAACCTGCTCCAGGATTCTTGCCTAGAGAATTCCATGGACAGAGGAGCTTGGTGGACTACAGTCCATGGGGTCGCAGAGAGTCAGACATGACAGCAACGGAGCACAAGCACGATTCACACTTGTAATATGCCTCATCTTTTTTCTCTTCTTTGTTTTCAGGGGTTTTAACCTAGGAGATCTATAATCTCATTAACCCTGACAAATGATTTATCTTCAAACAAAACTGCTTAATCTCTTAGCTCAAATTATTAATTTCTGAGTTTATTTTCCTGAAGTTCAGATTTAGAGATGGATTCACAGCTTGTGTTGAAATTTTAGGCCTTTAAATGAAATACTCAAAATTCGAGATCTATCCTAAGTTTAAAAGTCCAAACCTGTACTTCAGCTTCTCTCTCCCTTAAAAATTCTTTTTACAGAATGTTTGCAAAGAAACAGAGAATATCTAATCAAACAAATACAAAACATTAAAAATTTTCATCTGAGTGGTAATTTTCATTAAGACCTAATAAGATACAGTAATATGTAGATTGAAATGAACTTTTGAACATGAAAATTGAGCCTTGACAATAAATATGATCTAATCTATAATCTGGGCTTCCCACGTGTGCTAAAGCAACTAAAGCGACACAGCACAACCTACACTCTACATATATATAACATGTTATATATAGCATATATAACATGTTATATATAGCATATATAACATGTTATATATAGCATATATAACATGTTATATATAGCATATATAACATGTTATATATAGCATATATAACATGCTGGGCTTCAGTCATGTCTGGCTTTTTGCAACCCCATGGACTGTAACCTGCCAGGCTCCTCTGTGCATGGAGTTCTCCAGGCAAGAATGCTGGAGAGGGTTGCCAGTTCCTTCTCCAGGGAATCTACCTGACCTGGACGGAATCCTCATCTCTTGCAACTCCTGCATTGGCAGCCAGATTCTTTCCCATATGTAAATATGATCTAATCTAAATCTATATATAACAATAGGCCAAACTGCGCCCGTTCAACACTCTCTATTAAGGAGGCTCCCTGGGAATTTCAGTTTCTAAAGTGTTTTTGTTTGGGGAACTGAAGCTGCATCAGGATGGAATCAGTGATCTCAGGTTAATGTGCTGTCACCAAGTTCCTTTAACTCAGACCTACAGCACTACAGTGGTCCTGGGGCTTCTGAATTCACTACACCGCACATACACAAGGGGCAAAACCTCAGGCTGAGAGCATTCATCAGTTTCTCTTTCTTGTTCTGGAGAGAATGAGAAGATGTCGTGTCTCAGTAGACTTGATTGGTATTTAATCTCTACTTACATGTACAATGGGGCAAAATGTAATTTTTAATATATGTATATTCTATGAGAATTATTAAAAATAATGGTTAATTTTACCAAAATTTCCATACATGTAATAATTCGGTTTCTGAAACAGTAAACCAATTAAAAATCATTGAAAAAAATGTTCTCTCTTTATCTTTGTACCAAATTACTCATTCAGTGACTTGATACAGGCCCTCTACCTTTCTCTAGTAAGAGTCATTGGTTGAGTATGTGAGCTCCTGAGATATCTCAACAGTACTTATGACATGAAACAGGTTTATTGATTACAGGTTGGCAAATGATCATAAAATGTGTGAAAAAATATCAACTGAGGTCTGAGATCTTTGTCACTCTTTAGAACCACTCATTTCATATGGCCATAACCAGAATAGAGAAGGGGGTAGAATTTTATTTTCGGTAATAGTAAATCAGCAGAATCCTCTCTCAGTGCAAGTATGAACTAGTGATGTTTGAAAGTGAAAGTTGCTCGGTTGTGTCTGACTCTTTGTGAGCCCATGGACTACCAGTGCTTCCCTGGTAGCTCAGCTGGTAAAGAATCCACTCCTGCAATGCAGGAGACCCCAGTTCAATTCCTGGGTTGGGAATATCCACTGGAAAAGGGATAGGCTACCCACTCCAGTATTCTGGATGGGAGAATTCCATGGACTGTATAGTTTACAGGATTGCAAACAGTCAGACACGACTGAGTGACTTTCACTTATAGTGATGTTTAACAGCCCATGGGGGTATTTTTGAGGACTGAAGTATTTATTTTGATGATACTGATAATCTGGAAATTCTTACTGCCATTGAACAACTGTCTCTGCAGGTTTCTTAGTTTATTGCTCGATATGTTTTCTTTGGGATTTCTTTTTTTCCCATACCAAGAACTGGAATAAAAAATAAATATTAAAGTCTTTAAAGGCAAAGACAACATCTGTGTAATTCTCACTTAATTTTTATCCAGTATCAACAGTTCAGTTCAGTTCAGTAGCTCAGCCATGTCTGACTCTGCAATCCCATGGACAGCACCACGCCAGGCTTCCCTGTCCATCACCAACTCCTGGAGCTTGCTCAGACACATGTCCATCAAGTCAGTGAAGCCATCCAACCATCTCTGTCATCCCCTTCTCCTCCTGCCTTCAATCTTCCCCAGCATCAGGGTCTTTTCCAGTGAGTCAGTTCTTTGCATCAGGTGGCCAAATAATTGGAGTTTCAGCTTCAACATCAGTCCTTCCAATGAATATTCAGGACTCATTTCCTTTAGTTATATTAGTTAATGAGTTCCAACTCATTAACTGGTTGGATTTCCTTGCAGTCCAAGGGACTCAAGAGTCTTCTCCAACACCACAGTTCAAAAGCATCAATTCTTTGGCACTCAGCTTTCTTTACAGTCCAACTCTCACATCCATACATGACTACTGGAAAAACCATAGCTTTGACTAGATGGAACTTTAATGGCAAAGTAATGTCTCTGCTTTTTAATATATTGTCTAGGTTAGTCATAGTTTTTTTTTTTTTTCCAAGAAGCAAGCATCTTTTAATTTCATGGCTTCAGTCACCATCTGCAGTGATTTTAGAGCCCAAGAAAATAAAGTTTATCACTGTTTCCCTTGTTTCCCCATCTATTTGCCATGGAGTGATGGGACCAGATGCCATGATCTTAGTTTTTTGAATACTGAGTTTTAAGCCAGCTTTTTTACTCTCTTTTTTCACTTTCATCAAGAGGCTCTTTAGTTCCTCTTCACTTTCTGCCTTACCCTTTCTGATAAGGGTGGTATCATCTGCATATCTGAGGTTATAGATATTTCTTTGGGCAATCTTGATCCCAGATTGTGATTCATTCAGCCTGGCATTTCACATGATGTACTCTGCATATAAGTTAAATTAGCAGGGTGACAATATACAGCCTTAACATACTCCTTTCCCACTTTGGAACCAGTCTTTTGTCCCATGTCCAGTTCTAACTGTTGCTTCTTGACCTGCATACAGATTTATCAGGAGGCAGGTCAGGTAGTCTGGTATTCTCGTCTTTTGAAGAATTTTCCACAGTTTGTTGTGATCTACACAGTTAAAGGCTTTGGTGTAATCAATAAAACAGAAGTAGATGTTTTTCTGGAACTCTCTTGCTTTTTCAATGATCCAGCAGATGGTGGCAATTTGATTTCTGGTTCCTCTGCCTTTTCTAAGTCCAGCTTGAACATCTGGAATTTCACAGTTCACATACTGGTGAAGCCTGGCTTGGAGAATTTTGAGCATTACTTTGCTAGCATGGGAGATAAGTGCAATTGTGGGATACTTTAAACATTCTTTGGCATTGCCCTTCTTTGGGATTGGTTGAAAACTGACCTTTTCCAGTCCTGCAGCCACTGCTCAGTTTTTCAAATTTGCTGGCATATTGAGTGCAGCACTTTCACAGCATCATCTTTTAGGATTTAAAATAGTTCGACTGGAATTCCATCACCTCCACTAGCTTTGTCTGATGCTTCCCAAGGCCCACTTGATTTCGCATTCGAGGATGTCTGGCTCTAGGTGAGTGATCACACCATTGTGGTTATCTGGGTCATGATGATCTCTTTTGTATAGTTCTGTGTATTCTTGCCACCTCTTCTTAATATCTTCTGCTTCTGTTAGGTCCATACCATTTCTGTCCTTTATTGTGACCATCTTTGCAGGAAATGTTCCCTTGGTATTTCTAATTTTCTTGAAGAGATTGCTAGTCCATTCTATTGTTTCCCTCTACTTCTTTGCATTGATCACTGAGGAAGGCTTTCTTATCTCCCCTGTTCATTCAAATGGGTATATCTTTCCTTTTCTCCTTTGCCTTTTGCATCTCTTCTTTTCACAGCTATTTGTAAGGTCTTCTCAGAAACCATTTTGCCTTTTTGCATTTGTTTTTCTTTGGATGGTCTTAATCACTGCCTCCTGTACAATGTCGTGAACCTCCATCCATAGTTCTTCAGGCACTCTATCAGATCTAATCCCTTGAATCTATTTGTCACTTCCATTGTATAATCATAAAGGATTTGATTTAGGTAATACCTGAATGGTCTAGAGGCCTTCCCTACTTTCTTCAATTTAAGTCTGAATTCTACTTAAATTTTATTAGATTACAGGTCAGATCTTTTTTTTTTAATGGATGACAATGTAAGGTATGGGTTAAAAGCATAATCACTAGCTTAAAAAGTTCTGGGTTTATAACTGAATTCCACTACCTATGATCTTGGGGAAAATTACTTAATCTTCTAATTTTTAAAAGGAATATAATAGCAGAACATGTTTCATACAATTATTTCAATAATTAATTTACCTAAAGTAAGGAAAGTATTGGGGCTTCCCTGTTAGCTCAGCTGGTAAAGAATCCGCCGGCAATGTGGAAGACCTGGGTTTGACCCCTGGGTTGCGAAGATCCCCTGGTGGAAGGTATGGCAACCCACTCCAGTATTCTTGCCTGGAGAATCCCCATGGACAGAAGAGCCTGGTAGGATGCATTCCATGGGACAGAAGAGCCTGGTAGGATGCATTCCATGGGATCGCAGAGAGTCAGACACGACTGAGTGACTAAGCACAGCACAGCAGCAAGGAAAGTATTAGCATAGTGGTTCATTTATACATAGGGAGAATGCTCAGTAAATGAGAAAAAACTAGTGTATATGCAAGAGAGAATGAGGAAGACAAGGACTCCAGAGTCACATACAGTAATATCTAACTATCTAATTGTATCAGAAAATGAGCATGTCAACATCTTTATAAAGAAGAGTTAGTGAAGTTAAAGTCACTTAGCCGTGTCCAACTCTTTGCAACCCCATGGACTATACAGTCCATGAATTCTCCAGGCCAGAACACTGGAGTGGGTAGCCTTTCCCTTCTCCAGGGGATCTTCCCAACCCAGGGGTTGAACCCAGGTCTCCCACATTGCAGGCAGATTCTTTACCAGCTGAGCCACAAGGGAAGCCTAAAAATACTGGAGTGGGTAGCCTATCCCTTCTCAGAGGATCTTTCCAACCCAGGAATTGAACTGGGGTCTCCTGCATTGCAGACAGATTCTTTACCAACCAACCTACCAGAGAAGCCAAAGAAAAGTTAAGGCAGACAGTATATTTTCACAAATACATGTTGCTACCAAAATACTTGTGGGTATCATCATTCTAATAGGTAGTTTCATTCTATGGTACAGATCTTAGATTTAATATATAAAGACTGATTTCTTATGTATCTTCACAAGTATATCCCCTTGCTGTTGCTAAGTCACTTCAGTCGTGTCCGACTCTGTGTGACCCCATAGATGGCAGCCCACCAGGCTCCCCGTCCCTGGGATTCTCCAAGCAAGAACACTGGAGTAGGCTGCCATTTCCTTCTCCAATGCATGAAAGCGAAAAGTGAAAGGGAAGTGGCTCAGTCGTGTTTGACTCTTCACGACCCCATGGACTGCAGCCTACCAGGCTCTTCCGTCCGTGGGATTTTCCAGGCAAGAGTACTGGAGTGGAGTGTCATCGCCTTTTCCGAGTATATCCCCTAGCCCAGGGCAATATCCACTATTTATCTACACATTTAGCTGAGTGTGGATCACAGAGTAAGCGCTCAAGGTAAGTCTGTTAAATAAAAACACTTTCAAATCACACAGTCTAACATCACAAAATACACATACATCACGTACATTTAAAATGCACAAGGATGCCTATTGGATATGATTGTATGTGTGTGTGTGTGTGTGTGTGTGTGTGTGTGTAAATGAGCGCACAGTAAAGACAACTGAAGGCAAAATAACCACACCCTTGAAAATAGTTACATTTTCACAAGTGTTAATGTGAAGTCTTTCAGATGTGAATGTAATTCAGATGATTAGCTCCTTCTATATAGGTTCTATGTCCCCAAATATACTACTGTTGAGTTTATGGCTAGCTAGACAAAAGTCTCTGGAGACTGTCCCACTGTAGCTGATTAGCAAAATCATTAGAAGAGTCAGTCTACATTGTTAGGCTCTTGAAGGCTTTCTCACAACCTTTGTCTGTATTATTTGAGTGAGTATGGCTACCATTAGTTCTGGAACAATCATTTTCAAATTTGACTCTGTTTTCTTTTCTACTCTCCTAACCAATGATGAAATATATTAACCTTCATATGACTCATTTACATCATAAATCTTAGATATTTCCAGAATGAAATTAAACAGTTAGGTCACACATCTTGTTTTCCATTATTTTCTGAGTCTGAGTGGAACAAGTCTGAAATTGAGGCATGTAAGATACAAAAGTCTTCTGACCAGAAGTTCCTAAGTTGAAGTTATTTTCTACAAGGTGTGAGCAACTGTCCTGGAGGATTCTGATGTCAGCGAATAAACAGTGGGCTGGGAATGGGGACAACACTCTTGACTCATTGGTCAAAAACACATCACTCTCTCTCTTTTTGATTGAAGTGACTCCTAAATAATAGA
Source organism: Bos javanicus (assembly GCF_032452875.1). Taxonomy (NCBI): domain Eukaryota; kingdom Metazoa; phylum Chordata; class Mammalia; order Artiodactyla; family Bovidae; genus Bos; species Bos javanicus. The sequence continues at coordinate 79,964,066 of NC_083870.1, forward strand.
CAGGCCTTTCATTATTATTTTCCTCAGGGAAATTTCCCTCAAGTTTCAAAAGTTCATCCAGGCCTTCTGAGAACGGAAGGTGTGGTGAAATTATATTGGGATGCTGATCTGACAATATAAAAAATGCCTGGGTTTCTATTTCCCATGATCTCTTAGAGGAAGAATCCTTTGGTGGAGAATTGTTGCTCAAAAAGCATTTGCTGACTGAGCTATTTATAAGTCCTTGCTCCTCCTCAGTTTCACCTGATTTAGAGTTGCTGAGCAGGGTGGCATATTTAACAGAGGGCTGTCTCCTGCTCTCATCCTCACAGGTTATGTCTGTGCTCTCAGCCTCAGAGAATTGAGCACTGCTGCATTGGTCACTAATACAAATAGAACCCTTTTCAAGATCTGGAGTCATCAAAAGTAGAGCATCTGTAGTTGCTGGCACCATCTCATCTTTATTTTTCCATGATGTATCAACACTGATATCTTCTGAAATGGTTTCAGGCTCCAAAAGAAGAGGACCAAAGGTCGTTGATTCTGTATGCTTGATAAAAAGATGCTCAAATGTTTCTGGCTAAAAGAAAAGACATATTTTAATCCTCAATTGTATTGATTTCTGTTTTGTTTTGTTTTGCTTCACTATGATATCATGGAAGAAATGGAAGTGTGAAAGTTAGTATGAAAGGACATAAATCAACCAAAAACTAATTGATTTTGGACTGAAATAAATAGATCAAAGATCATAAGGGACAGGTAGTATAAGATACTGTTTAAAAGAGGAATGAGAAAGACTTAAATTTGAGCCCTTCCATTTCTATGATCATGGACAAGTACATTAACCTCTCTGCCTTTCAGTTTCCTCATGTGTAAAATTGTGTTCAATATATACCTTGTAGCTTTGTACAAGGAATATATTAGATAGTACCTGAAAGTGCATAGCTCTCAATGGCTTCCCAGGTCGTGCTTGTGGTAAAGAATATGCCTGCCAATGCAGGAGACACAATAGACGTGGGTTCGATTCCTGGGTTAGGAAGATCCCCTGGAGAAGGGGATCCAGTATTCTTGCCTGGAAAATCCCATGGACATAGGAGCCTGACGGGCTATAGTCCATGAGGTTTCAAAGAGTCAGATGTGACTGAGAACACTGAAATTAGAAAGTGTTATCTCTAGAAGAATTTCTAATATTGTATAGCAAATTACACTTCCACAAACTGAAATCTCTTACATCAAGTTTAAAAGGTAAATTGATACAAAATCGAATGAGCAGGCCTTCCTTGGTAGTGCAGTGGTAAAGAATCCACGTGACAATTCAGGAGACACAGGTTCCATCCCTGATGCTGACAGATCCCACGCGCCATGGAGCAGCTAAGCCCGTGGGCCGCAACTATTGAGCCTGCACTCTAGAGCCCGGGAGCCACAACTCCTGCAGCTACTGAAGCCCGCTCACCCTAGAGCCCGTGCTCTGCAATAAGAGAAGCCACCGCAACGAGAAACCCTGGCTCCACAACTAGAGAAAAGCCCGCATGACAGTGAAGACACAGCATAGACAGAAATGAATAAATAAATGTTTTCAAAAATCAAAGGAGCAATACAACTTGGCTACAGATAGCTAAAATAACTACTCCATGACCTAATATATGATACGAAGGTAAACTAGATGTGATCTTATCTACCTTACATCATACTAAAAATCTATTTATGACTATCAGAAAATAAGAACTAAGAATATCTATTTGTTGAAAACAATTAAGGTGAAAGAGATGATCACAGCCTTTTAAATAACCATTCCTTATAAATAACTTCACATAAAAATATAAACTATAGGACATGTGGAATGAAGACAAAGATGCAAAACAAATGTACATCATAGTTTTATAAGAACAGTGGTTACATTACAACAACAAACCCTGCTAAGCAGCTACAAGCAAGCATCTATGTGCAAAAAAGCTCAACTCATACAATGTAAACATATTGAAAAAATAAATGCAAAATAAACAAAACTGTAGACACAGCAGATTGAAAAATTAACACAACTAAATGAAGTACTATAGAAAATGTGTTCAATTTTATGCTATACATATAATTAAAATTTTGAACTTTATAATTCTTAAACTAATAGAATGAATTCAGATATATTGCTTGAAATAATGATATAATCAACATTCATAATGGCAAATATATTCCATATAAAAAGACAATTCATTTAACATAATGTTGAACTCAATGAAATATATGGGTGATAATAACCATAAAGAAATAAATATACCAAATATAATGGAATAGATTTATACAGAGATTAAAATACTATATAATAACAAATACTGTATTAACACAAAGTTTTCTACTATTCTATGAACATAATGTGTAAAGAGAAAACTATTCCTCTTCCTGTTTTCTTTCTGAGAGAAATATATAATTAAATTTATATAATTTCCTTCAAAGATTTTTTGCTCATTTTATTTTTTCTTAAGGTTACTACTATATATGTATTGATTTTCTTAAAATTTAAATGAACCAAGAAATTAAGATCTACAAATAAAGGAACTACATACTATTAACATTGAAAACAAAAATAAGAATAGCACATAACATGCAAACTCACAGATGTTCTTCAAATGACATGTTTGACATATTTCATGCCCTCTAAAACTTCATAATCGGTAATTAATCTGTTATACCAAATAATTTACTTCTTCAAATGCATTTGATGAAAGAGTTCACTAATAATGGAAGACAACAACAACAAACACATATTCATATATTATTAAAGTATATTTTATCAATGGGTCACAAACATTTATTAAGAGTATGTTTAAAAAATCATTTCAATTACCATATGCATCTAATATTTCAAGATTTTAGAACAGTCTGAGAGCATATTAAATATGTACTCAGTTAGAAGGAATTAATATCCTTTCATATTTTCACACTTCAATTACATTCCAATGACATCTCTTAAAAGTCAATGAAGTGGGGAAAGGACTCTTTCTTCTTGATTTTTAGGGTTTTTTTTTTTTAACATTCAAATCAAACTGTAAATGAAATCTAAAAGTAAGTGATGCATATGTATCCTAAATTTAAATATTATTTGGGTTAATCAAGCAGAGGCTTTGGTTTATTTTGAATGTGAGCAGCATAGCACACAAGGTAATTCATAGCATTAATGGTGGTCTTTTTTTCAGGGAGGAAAGTCCTGGGTTTGCTTTGAGCTATTACTAAAAGCTCTAGAGTTTCCCTTTTTGCATCACCGCCCACTTCCCTGCCTGCTAGAAGCTTTTGGTGGTTCAGTGTAAATAAATTAAATTTATTCAAGAATTTCACAAAGATGCTGAATTGGAAGCTGATGTGTTTTCTTATCTGGTCAGTCTGACCTGGATATGTCAGGTCAACCCAAAATGAACTGTAACTTCTACTGGCCTTGACCAGAACAAACTGTCTTTGAACTGAAATGGAAGTTAGCATTTAGGCCATTTTCAAGGCTAAAATGAAAATTCCCATATGGATCAGAGTTAAATATATATAAGATCTCCAAGACATTATAAAGAATACCGAAATGGTTCAATTTATAGGCTGAAGTGTCTATAAAAGGATATAAAATGGAAATTTTTGGACATAAAATGTAAACTAAAAACTTTTGCTACATTTTATATTTAGCGTCATTGTATTTGCAGTTACAGCATTATCTACTATAAATTTGATGGTAACTAATAGATATGTGCTGAGAGCAACAGTCATATTTTTTAATGTTTTATGACCAGACAAAGGACAAATCAAAAGCCAGATATCATAAATACTACTTTTGAGATGACCTGAGAAGTAATACATACATACATCAAACTGAACTGGACTGAGATCAATGTCTTGAATTCCAAATTTACCCATCTATTTTAAGTTCTAAATCAACATAATTCACCATATTTTAGTTCTCAATAGTTTCACCAATCTTTTTTTAGATTGTCTCCCCTTCTTCAAAATGTAAAAATCTTCTAATACTCTATAGAATGTTGGGAAGCTGGCAGATTGGGTTCATCGGTAGTGATCGTGATTAGACTTCAAAGAATGTCCGTTCTCTGTTCAGATAAAATAAAACAAAATAAGGAAGCAAAATAAAAAAACACTCAGAAAGCAAAAGATAAAAGAAATCAAAGAGATGTTCTGTCAGGGATGGGTTGTGGATCATAAATTCTTGTGTTAAACTACAGTAATGCATGTTTTTAAGAAAAGATAACATTTTGAACTAAGGTGGTCTCTATCATTTTCTTAATGCAGGCCTTAATATCACACTCTAAGGATAGCCTTAGCGATCCCAGAAAAGAAAATCTATAGAGGAATAATAGAATAAGTAAAAGCAAAGAAGAACAAAGAGCTGAGAAAATTAAAAGCAAGTGGAGGAAAAACAGCAAATATTAGAGAATTTGGAACAAGAAAGAGTAAAGTAGTAGATCTCTGAAAATAATTTTTTTCAATTAAAATAGAGAAGACTTGAAATAGTAAAGAAGAATAAAATTATCATGTTTTTTTTAATCTAGAAAAAAGTTCAAAGAAATCATCTGGTCCACATTTCTCCCTTTATTATAGACAAAGCGATCAAGGCTTAAAGTTGTACAGCTAACCAAAGTAGAGTGAGGACTCTGAATGTTTTTCTAACCAAACAATGTCTATAATACAGTGGAAGATGAAAGATATTTTAAACACAAATAGGGAGGAGAACATGTTCTTTCTTTTGCTTTTTCTATTTGCTGTGATAGATTTGAGCTGATTAATTTACCGTCTCTTCTGGTTCATTATGACCCAAGGGCACATATATAGATATTAAGAAGGACAAGAAAATAGAGAAAATGGAAATCATATTTTGGGGGACTACATTAGCTCTTTCACACTTCTGCAAGGCTGTTCTAGTAATTTCAGGGACAATCTGCCTCAGGTCCATGAGAACAGTATTAGGAGTTTATGGGTTGCTGCTGCTGCTGCTGCTAAGTCGCTTCAGTCGTGTCTGACTCTGTGCGACCCCATAGACAGCAGCCCACCAGGCTCCCCCATCCTTGGGATTCTCCAGGCAAGAATACTGGAGAGGGTTGCGATTTCCTTCTCCAATGCATGAAAGTGAAAAGTGAAAGTTGAAGTCGCTCAGTCGTGTCCGACTCTTAGCAACCCCATGGACTGCAGCCTACCAGGCTCCTCCGTCCACGGGATTTTCCAGGCAAGAGTACTGGAGTAGGGTGCCATTGCCTTCTCCATTATGGGTTGCTAAGCTTTTTCTTTTGAGAACTAGAACAGGTGGTGTAATCTCAGATAGTCTTTGACTCAAAAGAAAAAAAATCCATTTGGTTTTAGTTTAAACACTCCAAAGTATTTAGGTTGTTAAGTGGGAGTACACTTCGTGGAAATAGACATAAATGTAGACAACAAAGGAGCAGGGTTAGATCACACGCAGACACCTCAAATGTAGATGGTTTGGATTTAGAGGAAGAAACTAACAGATTAGACAAAATGCTAAACAAAGAGGTTAAAAAAAGTTTTGAATTAGAAGCAAAACAAGGCTATTGACTTACTGCAATATGTTTTCCTACAACAAGAATTTCAACCTTTGTTTAAAATTTTTATTTTTAAACTATTTCAGAACTTTTAAAAAGATTTTGATTTGTTTCATTTATTTTATTGAAGTATAATTGATTGCAATGCTGTTAAAGATTCTGGTTTTTAAAGTATTGTGAGAAATGGTGTAGGAAAGTATTGTGGTTCAAGATGGCAGTTTGAGCATGCATGTTTCTTTCTTATCTCTATAGAGGCTCTGTTAGAATGAAAGTGCATGAATAAATCAAATGAGATAATCTGAGAAGGTTAAGAGGGAATGAGATCTCAAATTTCTAATAGATGGAAAACAAGTGGAGGAGTGTAGTAGACCAAAGGAGATGAGCTGCAGACTGAAATACCTCCAGGGTGGGCTATAGCTGAAGAGAAAGACAGTTTGCCCTGTTGCATATACTGGAGATGGGGGGGAAAGTGAAAAGTGAAAGTGAAAGTCACTCAGTCGTGTCTGACTCTTTGCGACCTGGGGGACTTTACAGTCCATGGAATTCTCCAGGCCAGAATACTGTAGTGGCTAGCCTTTCCCTTCTCCAGGGAATCTTCCCAACCCAGGGATTGAACCCAGGTCTCCCACATTGCAAGCGGATTCTTTACCAGCTGAGCCACCAGGGAAGCCCTAGATAAAGAGAAAGACAGTTTGCCCTGTTGCATATAGTGGAGATCATATATCAATAACCTCAGATATGCAGATGACACCACCATTACAGCAGAAAGCAAAGAAGAACTAACAAGCCTCTTGATGAAAATGAAAGAGGAGAGTGAAAAAGTTGGCTTAAAACACAACATGCAAAAAACCAAAGATCATGGCATCCAGTCCCATCACTTCATGGCAAATAGATGGGGAAACCATGGAAACAGTGACAGACTTCATTTTCTTGGGTTCCAAAATCACTGCAGATGGTGACTGCAGCCATGAAATTAAAAGACACTTGCTCCTTGGAAGAACAGCTATGCCCAACCTAGATAGCATATTAAAAAGCAAAGACGTTACTTTGCCAACAAAGGTCCATCTAGTCAAAGCTATGGTTTTTCCAGTAGTCATGTACGGATGTGAGAGTTGTACCATAAAGAAAGCTGAGCGCTGAAGAACTGATGCTTTTGAATTGTGGTGTTGGATAAGACTCTTGAGAGTCCCTTGGACTGCAAGGAGATCCAACCAGTCAATCCTAAAGGAAATGAGTCCTGAATATTCATTGGAAGAACTGATGTTGAAGCTGAAGCTCCAATACTTTGGCCACCTGATGCAAAGAACAGACTCATTGGAAAAGATCCTGATGTTGGGAAGGATTAAAGGCAGGAGGAGAAGGGGGTGACAGAGGATGAGATGGCTGGATGGCATCACTGTCTCGATGGACATGAGTTTGTGCAAGCTCCGGGAGTTGGTGACGGACAGGGAAGCCTGGAGTGCTGCAGTCCATGGGGTCACAAAGAGTTGGACACAACTGAGTGAACCAACTGAACTGATATAGTGGAGATGGGGGGAGGAGTGAAGAAAAGGCAGGTAAAAACACAGGAAGAAATGAGACCTTTGTCTGAAAATAGAAAATTCTTTATATGGAATGGGGCTCTTCTACTCCCTCTACTACACATGGAAAAGGCTTCATACTCCCCACACTCAAATTGAAGATTTGTTCTTAAAAGTAATTGGAAAATTATCTGGGGAGGAATCTAGCAGCTGAGGAGTATTGGTGTCTATGAACCTGTCTTTCCTCATCTAGCAGAGCTCTTTCTAACCCATTCAGGGAAGCAATCCCTTTCTTAAATATGAAAGAAAAACAAAGGATTACCACATATGTGTGGAAAGTGTGAGATTTTTTAAAAAGCCAAGGTAAACAGGAGGCGAATATGATCCTAGCAGAAACAGAGTTCAAGGAATAAAAGAAAAGAGAATTTTTAAAACAAAGAATGATCCTCTGAATTGGTATTTTTAGTAAGAAAATATTGCATGCATAAAGTCAGAACAGGATACACTGAAAATTAATAGTTGGAAATTTACAACTATAAAGAGCAAATGTTCAATAGAAGCACTGAAGGAACAGGGTATGGCAAGGTCTCAAATATAAATTAAAAAAAGACAAAGAAACAGAACATATTAGAGAAGAGATAAGAAGTATATATCTATGCAGAGGGTCCAACATCCATGTAATATATATTCTAGAATGAGATCCAAAGAAATAAGAGGAGAGGAAGTTATCAAAGAAATAATATAATTTCTTAGAATTGACAGGGGATTGGAATCAAAAGTGTTTTCAAACAAGAACAAAGTTAAATGAAAAAGAATCTTCCTAAATAGGTTTAGACCTATCACTAAAATTTTAGAACATCAATTACAGGGATAATATATTAAAAGCAAGAAAACTGCATGATACCAGTGAGGAGTAAAAATCAGAGTGGCACTAGACTTCTCAGAAGTGATACCAGATGCTACAGGATAAGGCAGGAATTGTCTCAAAGTTTTATTGGAAAGGCTTGTCAACCTAGAACTTGTTATTCCACCAAAATATCAATAAAGGAAGGCACAATAAAAAGAATTTCAGGCTTGGAGAGACTTCAACTTACACAATATTTCCTGGCAGGTTATGTAAGGAAGTAGTTAATCAAAAAAGAGGAAGAAAAGAGTCTAGAGAACAGTTTTCCACTAGAAACCAGCTTTCCCTTCTCCAAGGGATCTTCCTGACACCAGAATCAAACCAGGGTCTCCTGTATTGCATCCCCCGACTAGAAACCAATTAAGGGAAAATTCAGAGGGATGGCTTGTAGTAATGTTAGAAAAGGCCTAATCCAGATCACAGTAGGAGGATAGAGGATTTCCTGGACAGAGTGCCTGGGGAACAGGTCTCCAGTGAAGATGCACATACAATGACAGCACACAGAAGGTTAAAAAAAAAATTAAGAAGCAATTAGAAGCTCTAGAAAAAGCAAAACAAACACAAAACAAAGCATAAAAATTAAAAATGAGGCCAACTAAAATTTCACAAAATTCAGATCAACAGGGTGGAGTGTTTCTAAAATATTTTTTTTTAACTATTTTGTGTCATTGGAACCACAAAGTGTGGTAATATAATCTCATTATATTACTTGGTTCTGCAAGGAACAATATTTATAAACTCATAACAATGAAAATACAGTTTATTGGGTTTTCATTTTTTAAAATTAACTCCAGACAAATTATCGCACAGAACATGCTATCGACCCTGACTTAAGTGAAAATGTAAAGTTACAGTTGACAAAGATTGGAAAGTGGAGAGAGACATGGAGGGAAAGGTAAGAGTACTAATGTCTTTATTTTATTTTAATAAAGGGGGGAGGTTCTAAGAAACAGTCTCTATTTCATGGAACAACAAATGGAGTTTTAGAAGACTATCCTGAGATTATAGACTGATTACTGAAGGAACTGAAAAAAGAAGTGACTAACAATATGATATGGAAATAGCATGGGGAAAGAAGGGGGAAAAAGTATGTGCAGAATTAAGTCCTCATTTCAGCCGGAAATCACTAAATATTTACATCTCATAATGACATAAGTATCTTATTTTTAGAAATACAAAGGTGACCGGCCAGAAAAATTAAGAGCAAATGGCTGCACCATTTTAACGTTCATGTTGGCAGTACAGGAAAGTTCCAGTTTCTCCACATTCTCACCAACACTTACTACCTGTTGTTTTTATTATACCATCCTAGCTAGCACAGAGTGCTAGCTTGTGCTTTTGGTTTACATTTCCCTAATCTCTTCCTAATCACATTGAACATATATTCATTTTTCCTTTTTGGCTATTTGTACATCTTATTTGCAGAAAAGTCTATTCGGATTCTTTGCCAATTTTTTTGTGTTAAGATATACATAAAATTTATTATTTCAACTATTTTTAAGTGCACAATTTAGTGGCATTAAGTATATTAAGCAATCCATTGTTAACATGGACTTGATGGGAAGGGTATCAATGTGAGCACAATGAACCTGAGTTTAAACAAGGTTTTCACACCTACAGGCTGTCTGATCAAGACAAGCTGCTGAACCAATCTGTGCCTCAGTTTTGTAATCAGAAAATATAAAGCTATTAGGTCTATGACCAAATCAAATAAAATAATATGAATATGAAAGTTTGGAGCAGATAGTAAATTGTCTTGTCCTCTTTAGAAATATAATGTGAATTATACTGTATTATTTGTCCCCAAAAAAGTACTTTTAGTTAGGAGATTAAAGTAGAAGGTGAGATTTTAAGAAGTTATTGAATTTTAGTTATTTAGTCATTGAATTTATCATCAGTAAAACCTTTGAAATTTTTTACATTCTTCTTTACTCTTCAAATATTCCTGATACATTCCAAAAACTGCTTTATTCCTAACTGAGTACCTGTTAAGCCAAGTAATAAACTGAGTACCTTGAGGGCTCGTTATGCTTAAAGAATATCTTATAAGATTTTAAAGTCTAATATTTGCAAAAGTAAAAAAAAAAAAAATCAGTCTTACAAATAATGTCATTCACCCATCCTACTTAGAAATTCTTCACTCTTCCTCAGTTCCCTCAGAACCTGGGGACATGTGGTGATATTTCTGTCTATTGCACATGTCTGCCAGGTGATCTGCTCTGGCATGACGCTCCTCCTCAGGGAGCTACATGACACAGCGGGGTAGCCTGTAGGCTAGAGTCACTGACTCAGTCTACATTCTTTTGTGTCCAGCATTTTCTGGAAAATGGAAAAACTTGATGCAGGGTCAAACTACATTTTGCTGAGGTGGGCCTGACCATTTCCCTGCCCTGGCAAATACTTAGAAGCCATTATTCCTGGTGGTTCATAGAGATTTCAGAGCTTACCATTTTGAAGACTGAGTGTTTCAGCTTCTCTGAGACAGTAGGATTGTTATTTCCAGAATGTATATATACTGACACGGTGAAGTGTTTACATTTTTAGTTAGATAAGTACTTCGATTTTTTTTACAAAATTCCTCTCATATTCAAAAAAAAAAAAAAAAAAACCTCAATATTTAAGCAAATAGTCTCCTTTTACCTCTTTGTCTTTTAACCCCCCTATTTTCAGTTTGTGAATGTGCTAAGGTCCTTCCTACCACAGGGCTTTGTTTTCACAGGTGGACTTGCCTGGGCTCTCACCCTCCACCACAAATCCTGCTTGATCACCGTTCATCTCCCAGATCTTAGCTCAACTGTCACGTTCTTACATTCACTCACTCACCACCCCTGATCCCACATAATACACTCAGCACACTGGGTCCCTTTATTTCACAACACGTTTATCATTATTAGTGTTTGTAATAGTATCATAATATATATTATATATAACACATATAGTTATTTCAGTTATAAACTGATTAATCTTATCTTTCCCATAGACTGTACACTCCAAGAGTTTTTATTTTCCCACCATTTTAACCCCAAGGCCTAGATGAGTTGACTGGCATTAGGATAACTATTCAATAAATATCCCTTGAATAAATGCATGGGATGAATTAATGATTGAACTATAAATGAATAAACAATTTTAGAGAGAGAAAAGAAGACAAGCTCATTCTACACTGCTTTTAGCCAGTCATTCCTCTGTGACCTCCCTGTCACTGCCTAGATGGTAAGAACGATATCTTAAAAATTGTTTTCCCAGAGCCTAGCAACATCCTAGACTTACACGTAAATACTCATTCTCATTATGTGCTTGTTGAACAAAGGAATGAATGAATGACAAATAAATACACATGGCTGAAATGTCATTATCACTTCAATAACTGTCACTGTAAGAATTCATAATGGAAGAGAAAGGAGAGGAATAAATATTTTACTAATTGAAAAAATCATCAGGTCTGTTTTCAGAAAGGAGATTCTGTGGCTTATAGTAAGGGCATAGCTGAGAAGTGTATGGGTGTGGGGCTGGTTAGATTCAGGCAAAGTGAAGTTTCTGTAAAGATAATGTATGCACGTAAGTATGTGAAACTACAGTGCTACCAAGTCTGAAGATAAAACACTCTCTTCTGCTGAAAGATTATAATTTAGTTGCTTGCATTGTTTTGCCCACAATATTACTTATTTTGTTCACTCACTTGTTCATTGGTAAACTGTAGAGCAGTGATTTTGTTATTGCAAATCATATTCATTAGTATGTGAATGAAGTTAGAGGGTTGTAACCAGTATTTTTTAAATGAAATAAAATTTTGAAGATACAGGACACTGCAAATGCATATTATTTATATCTATACATTTACTAGGTTGCAAGGTAAAGCATATTTCTCACCAAGGGTCATGGTCAAAAACAGGAAAGCCAGAGAGAACAATTACTAATAGAATGGGCTTAAAAATTAGACAAATTAGTAAACTAAGTCAGACTCTAAAACAAGTTACCTAACCAGTATAAGACGGGTTTTTCCTTCTATAAATGGAGATGCTAATACTTATTCCGTGGGGTAACTGAAAGAATAATAATGTAAAACATGTAAATATGCAATATAATGATAATTTATTGAGACACTACTATTTGGAAGTACCATCTTCTTTACTCCCTGAAACAACTCAATGAGGTAAGTTCTATTAAACCTCATTTTACAGGAGAGGAAACTAAGCCACCAAGAACTGAAATAAAAATCTTAATGAATGTAAGGATATGTATCTCAATGATCTGCACATAAATAAATGGACATATTATATCAGCATTTTATTAATTCTTTTGTGAATCTTGACCTTAGTATTTTGCGTTTAGCAGGAGGAGCTCAATAATATATGTGGTCTTAAAATACAGCCCTAGAACTCAGAACACTCTTCACAACAAATAATGAAATGCTCTGGAAACTTGGAGGGGGCAGAATTTCTTCTGAACTACATTGTTCACAGAAGGTTTGGGGAAAGAAGAGCTTAGAGCAAACTCTTCATTGACATAGAGGGGTCTGTAGAGGTGAGAGAAATAGTGTCAGCATGACTAAGGCCCATGGACAGGAAAAATGGAATATATAAGTTGATAACAGACTGTAGACAGAAGTCATTGAGAACCAGCTTAAAAGGACTATACTTGATCTTGTAGCTAAACAGAAACCACTGAAGACGTGTAACCGTGACTACAATGACACAATTATTGAGACTGAATAACCCCATATGATTATTGTTCAAAACATCGCTTAGATATTTTGCCATGAAAACTGAATTCTATTTTCCCAGTGTTATAGGTAGAAAGCCAACCCTGCTTCAAGGAAAACTTGGGAAATTAATGATATATTTGTTAAATTCTAGAGTTTTCTGAGAAAATCTATTATAGACATAAGTGCAAATTATTAAAGTTGACTAATTGTTTCATAAGTAGCTTGAAAGGAGCTATCTTCATAAATGTAAGCTTTACTATGATAATTCCATTTTCAGATTGTGGCGTTTTAGGAAAGGATTATGTAGTTTTTAATTGATTTAAGTAATTATGAAGATAATTACAAGGGTTAAAAATATTGATTCCAGCCTTTTCCAAAGAACAATCAATTTATACCCAAAAAGTATATATAAATATTTGTTCTTCATCAGATTTGACCCTAACATTCTAATATTTGTTTTATGATATACTATGACACAGAAGAAAGGTATGTGTATTGTTAATTCAGATGATAAACTTTCTATTGAATTTTGTTTTGTCCTGGTTTCAAATCCCTGCATCTTCCTATCCATGAAAATAAATAACAAATTAGACAGATTCATATTAAGATGAATTGAATAAAATAAAATTTAAACCTTATCCTTAAAAAAAAAGTTTTGAACCTCAAAAATGTTTGAAGTTCTAAAAGGTATACAGCATCTAAAATGAAATATTATATACTTGGGGTTTAAAAAAATTGAAAAAAGGACCTTCTGAAAATTAAGTCCTTGTGCCCAGGAACAGTTCTTGGGGTTTGGAACATCTTCCCAAAACAACTTTTTCATTCTACAAAGGATAAACAAGGCATTAGAATTAGAGAACATTCACATTGAAAATGTTAACAGTTTATAAGCGACCAACTAGAAACTAAGTCTACCAGACTGGTTATGCCACAGTAGGATCAAATTTCCTTTCATATGCCATCACAGGAAGATTTCTACCAACTTTATGTCTAGACCAAAGTTAATGATCACTATAATAATAATAAAAAAAATAGCTAACATTTATTGAAAACTGTATGCCTAGCCCTGTGCTAAATACTTTGCACAGGCCCCATCAGCTCACTTGATTGGAAGATGAATTCAGATTCTAAAATCACTTTTCCCTCTTCACTGCTAGAAGACAAAACTTTCTGTAGAGATTTGCCACATGTGAAATAACCTCAGTGGTCTGGACCTCTCAGCACAGAGTGATGGCGCACATAAAGAACCATTCAAGCAGTTCAAATGAGACAGAAGGGAGCCACACAGTGCTAAAATTTAAAAAGCAGAATGCCTACTAACCATAAGTGAATTGACTGTTCCAAATAAATTTTCGCAACTAAAAATCCTCAACCTAGATTTACAATTTCTCTATGAATATACTGCCTAGGCATTTCTGTTATAAGCTTGTTATTTCATGAATGTATATACTTTTGTTAAAAATCTAATTTCTTCCCTGAGGCTTATGTATGCTAGCAAAATGCAGTGTGGATTTCTGAAATAAGGAATCCTTTTTCTTCTTATGCCATCTTATTATATACTGAATACATATAAAATATTTAGCATATTTTAGTGTTTCTGATTTGGGTTTAAAATGGTTTAAATATGCTTGAGATTTTTAACACCACATACAATACCTTTGATGTGATACTGACAATATTCCAAGCAATAAGATTGAGGAGGAAATTATTATTGGCACGATTACATATAGATCTGCATCATGCTGGTGTTTTTCATCATCTGAAAAAGAAAAAAATCACACAACTCAAAATCTTGAGGAAGTAAGTAATTTCTGTATCAAAAATCATAACATACCCTTTTCTGATTTCATCGTAAATCTGAATGACCTTTAAAGATACCAAAATCAGAAAGACATAAGCATAGCTTTGATCATAAAATAATTACTATTTTGTTCAGAGTTATGCTTCTTGTAATGTAGCAAAACATTTTCTCAAAAGTATTTATTTGCCAGCTCTCTCCATCTGATCACTTTTCAATTATATGAATCAAAGTGTCAGTTAAAGTTGTTATGATGGCTCTCTGCATCAGTCATCTGCTTCTGGAGAAGGCATTCTACAAGACCCATCAACTTCTATCTTGTTCACTTCAGACACATTGACTTCTTTGTTGCTTCTTGGACCACCAAGCATGCTCACTCTTCAGGGTCTCTGCACTTGCTGTCCCCTTGCTCAAAAGTTCTTCCCCTTTGTCCTTGCAGGACTTACCACCTTCTTAGAGAAAAAGACCATCATTTTTGGCCACCATTACTGCTCAGACAGTAAAGAATATGCCTGCAGTGTGGGTAGACCTGGATTCAATTCCTGAATTGGGAAGATCCCTTGGAGAAGGAAACAAATGGCAACCCACTCCAGTATTCTTGCCTGGAAAATTCCATGGACAGAGGAGCCTGGTGGGCTAAAGTCCATTGGGTCACAAAGAGTAGGACATGATTGAGCGACTAACACACACACTAAAGCACCACATTTTAACTCTATCCCTTCATTTTACTTTTATTTTAATTTCATATACTTATTTCTATATGAGACTATATTATTTGTTTATTGTCTGTCATTTGAGTACTGGAGTTTAAGCTCCATTTAGGGCACAGACTGATGTTCAATATTCAATCCCCAATGCTTAGAACAGTGCTCAATATATATTTGTTGAACAGTACATGAATGAAGTTATATATAATTATTTTACTTCTAAAACCAAGTAAAATATTTCTCTCTTGAAACTTCATTATTGGGTTGCTTAGATTTTAAAACAACTTGAAAAATAATAGTAAAATAAAAATCTTCCCGCTCCAAGTACAGTAAGATGAGTTAGAAATATGACACCCAGTGAACTTTCTTCTATACCTGTCTCTCCAGTTTTATTTTCAGAAAAATTTTCCTTAGAAGATGATGAAAATTTAAAGACTCCATAAGTATGTCAAAGCTTATTGTTTGGGGTAGGTGTGTTTATATTAATTGTGCAGCAAATTAATATTTTTTCAATTAACCTTTATGATGATATACTTTGTGGCATAGCTGGGTATTTCCATTTTTGTTTCCATCAACTTTCTGATGTGAAGAGCAGACTCATTAGAAGAGACTCTGACGCTGGGAAAGACTGACAGCAAGAGGAGAAGTGGGTAACAGGATGATATGGTTGGATGGCATCACTGACTCAATGGACATGAGTTTGAGCAAACTTTGCGAGATAGTGAAGGACAGGGAAGCCTGGCGTGATGCAGTCCATGGGGTTACAAAGAGTTGGAGACAACTTAGCGACCAAATAGCAATCAACTTTCTACCCAATTTGAGACTGAAAGTTTTACTTACCAATACAGAAACACAATATCGTGCCTGTTTATTCTTAATGACACCATGGAACCATATACCCTTAATACATGACACATCTACAGAAGACTCTGGGCTCTTCCATGATTCCATCAGAAAGAGAATAACCAGATGGCAGCATTATTGCTAACTAAGGAAGAAACCACATATCTGTGTAAAAGGAAACTAAAAATTTTTACCTTGAGCAAAACTATTAATTATCTTCGGTTTCCCTACTCCTTCCGTAAATATTGGGTAAAGACTGAACTGATACTTCTCAATGGGGATAAAATGATCTGAGGAGAAAAAAATATTTTAAAGAGTCATCCTTACTGAATTAATATTAATGAGTGAAATCTATATAAAAGTTTTAAGTGACTCATATTTTCATGCATATAAAACTGATGATTTATTGATTGAAATTGGATTGAAAACTGATGACTGCTATCTATGGACTGAAATATAATTGGGGAGTTTCAAAGAGAATCTGAGCACTCTAAATTCTCCTAGTAACACCAATAATTTTCCAAATAATGTTTTAAAAATTTTACCCAGAGATAGAAAATTGCAATTTTTCAAAGGCATGTTCCAGCGACAGTCAGTTTGTTCAAGTTCGGGCTGTATGAGCTGTTCCATTTCCCTTTCCTGGACAATCTGCTCTACCTCTTTTCCCACCAGATCAAAGCCAGCAATATTCCCTTTCCATAGGAATTCAGTTTACTCAGCTTCTCTATTCAAGGGAGTTGGGAGATTAAAGTCTTAGGAAATCCTATGTAAAGAACTTGGGAATGGGGACCAGGAATCTTTGTACATATCCAGGTGTCTAGATCTACGGAAGATGACCATCTCCATAGCAAAGCTCAAAATGGATCTATCGGTGATCTATCATTTTCACAAATGCTAATGACACACAAATATTACTCCACGAGAGATAAATCCCTTTGAAGCATAGAGTAACCACCTGGACAACAGTAATAATGAATTGAATGTAGTTCTCCATCAGTCATTTGTTTCTCTTTACTCTGACGCTAAATTCTAGGGTCTTGGAATGAAAAGTATGAGCCTTTGGGATAACACTGTAAATAGTACTACAGCAATCCTTAGCGTCCCTGCTTAAAGCTTACTCAGACTTGGAGATTCTGTACTGTGCACTTACATTGTGTACTTTATTCACCTTACAGGGTAACTGGTCTACTTTTGGGAAATTATTCATCAGACCTTCAGCCTGGCCCTCCCACTCATTGTTAGTGGCATCATAAGTTGGTATACAATTTGGGAAAACAATCTGGCAGTAGATATCAAAAGCTGTTAAAACTCATTTTTTTAAAAGGTTAAACTGGATGCAACATAAAAGTTCTCAAATAAATAAATGGTTTAAGTATATTTTGTAGTAAAATGCTATATAATCATTAATGATGGTTAAAGGATTAGGGATAAAATAGAAACATGTTTGTGATATATCAAAGGAACCAACCAGAAGAAAAGTTATAAATGATACAATATGATTACAACTATAAATATTTAAGTGAAAAACAAATGAAATAGAATTAAATGCTGGTGACAAGGTGACAGAATTAAAGGTAATAATATGGATTATCTATATTTTTGAAGTTCCATTAACTGCGTTATTTGAATTAATAATCTGTAGAGTCATATTAACCCATAGGAAAAACTTATCAAAATACAGTAAGCTTACCATGGACATAATACTTCTTAACAGAGGAAGGGATTCTAAGCCATTTAATTTCACTGTCTTCATTAAGAATTTTCCACTCAAGAATAAAATACATCAGATTGTAATCGCTGGGTGACAGCATCCAGGAAAGAATTACACAACTGCTGTTTAAAGGGTAAGCACTGAGTGACTGCACGATATTTACTGAGGGGAAAAGAAGGAAATTTATTTTTAACTTCAAAATGAATGAAAATCTCCAAATTGTCTTTAGAAACATAAAACTTAGTGAAAAAGGAAGAAGGAAGAGAAAGAAGATATTTACACAAATAAATATAAAACATGGCAATTATTTTTGTATCACAGAAGTCATATAAGCAGAGAGATGTGGAAATATATGCTATCGATAAATAAGATTCTACCTAAAATCCAAATTGGATATGTTCAAAAGATGTTCTCTTCTGTAGTAATGTACATGCCTATTAATCATCCTAATTCCCCCCAACTCTTCTCTCCCACTGATGGAATCATGCTTTCAAAGTATAAAACTAATCATTTTAACACCCTCTGCACAGAGTCCCACTTCAAAACCTCCAGACTTCCACAAGTGAGGACAAAATTCTCATCACACCTACAATGCCCCAAGGGCCGTGTCTCAGCACATCTGCCAGCTTTGCTGCACACACACACACACACACATACACACACACACACGCATGCGCACACGCGCGCCCCTGGTGATCCTCCTTCATGTCCTCTCCTGGACCGCAGGATTTTTGGTCAGACTGTTCCTCTCTCAGGGGAGCTCTTCTTCCCACCTTTCATGGAAGTTTAATTCCTATACCGCATCCTCAAGAAAACTTCTCTGACCCTCAATACTGGTTTAGGCTCCTATATTTTTTCTTTTATAAAATTATATTCCTTTCCTAGGAACATGCATCTCAGTTTGTAAATAGGCATTAACTTATATGATTATTTGATTAAAGTCTGTCTCATTTATTGAAGTCTGTGAGACCATTATAATTTTACCCACATTCGAATTTCTACCACCTAGCATAGTGCAGCATTAAACAAATATTTCTATTAATAGAACATATTGATTGAGAATATTTTAAGTGTAAAATACAGTGCAAATGCTGTGAAACTTACATAAAGTTTACACTATATGTACACAAGTAATTACTATACAAGGCAGGATATAAAATAGCATAGAAAAGGTAGAAAGTATTCTGAGAACTAAAAAAAAAGGATAGGACACATCTAAGTAAAGCAATAAGCAAATATTTCAGGAAGGTACATGATTAGTAGAGGGAAGTGAAATTTGAATTTTTCATTAAAAATTATACATTGAATATACTATACAAGCTCCTATATAAAATGGTTCTTAATTCCTTGATTAATCAAATATATCAAAATTAATATGAGGGTTCATCACATATTAAATGAAATACAAGTTATTTTCAAATCTAAGCAATTACTTGTACCTATCTAATGTTATACTATCACATATATATATGTAGTATATATGACACACACATGTGTATTTTACCTATTAATATATGTGTGTGTATATATATGGACTCATTATATGCATATGTATATACGTATATAAAGAGAGAGAGAGAGATTCATTCACCTACAACCCACACTGGCCCAGAAGTTTTAAGTTTTAGATTTATCAGAACATTCACATTTATTACAATACTATTTCAACAATGTTCTACCATGTGAAAACCCAAGGACCACATCACATAATCAGGATATACACTTACATTGTTTTTTAGACAAAACAGAGATAAAAGGTAAAAAAGAGACTGATTCAGGGAATTGTAAGCTTCTTGGAAGATCATTTAGAATGGGAGGGGTTTGCAAAGATTAAATATTAAAAGGAGCACAGGTTTAATACCCTATACCTTTTCTTACCTTTGCTGATAGCCCATGAGAATGTTAAATTAAAATTTGCAGAAGAAGCACCAATTGAATTGATGGCCAGCACCATAACAGAATGTGCTTGCTCTGTCCAAAGGAAAGTGAGTTTAGTGTGGTTTCCCACATCTTCCAACCACGTTCCATTGTGGGAAGTATGATGTTTTACCACATATCTTCTTACACTGCACAATGAGTCATTTTTCATCAGGGGCTACAGTAAACACAAAAGTTGATTAGCTGAAGGGCTACAGTGCTTTTTATACAAGCCGAGCTCCTGGAACTCTGATTAAACATTTCCCATTGGTAGGCAGGGGCCAGACCAGAGCAACCTCTGATGAATTCAAGGCTGAAGTGTGGGCTGCTCTGACAGTCTCCCTGAAGCTGTCTGGGTGACTATGGAACATGGGAAACTTGTTTTCTCCTTATGGATTTTTTTTTTCTTTAAGACTCAGAGAATAAATCACTTGAAGATAATGAAGTATGGATATAAATAGGATACTTTTCTACCAGGAAGTTTCACTCTAATTTTAGAGAAAAGAAAGACTAATGGGGAGTTGAGCATTTCTTCATCTAAAAAGCAAAAAAAAAGGAGTAACCCTTTGTTTCTGTAAAGCAGAAATGAGAAAGAGCTGAAAAGAAATTAATCACCACTTCTATCAATCTTAGTAAGACTGGTCATTTTTTTTTCTTCCCATGACATGCTGACACTACAAGTCACAGAGAGCATCAGGACAGTGTACAAGGCACCCCAGAACGTCTGTCCTGTAGTTAAAAAAATCATACCAGGTCACCGAGATGCCAGTGTAAAATACATTCTTAGTACAATTCTATCCTTCCATCCTACAGAGCATTAACAATACATCCCACTTTGCCATCACCTTCACCTGTTTCAGGTAAGATTTAAGTGCTACTAATACCTTGTTGGCCTTTAGCAAGCTTGACACTACACAACAGACTAGAGCAGTGCTTCTCATTTTTTGTCATTGAGATTCTTCTTCTAAGTCAGAAATTGAGAAACATAAATACAAACACACATAACTATATCCCTGCAGGTCTTGGAAGAACCTGGGTAGGTGGTGAGAAGATATTAGCAGCCACTGCAAGAAATAAGGGCTTCCCTGGTGGCTCAGATGGGGAAGTATCCACCTGCAACATGGAGACCTGGGTTCAATCCCTGGGTTGGCAAAGTCCCCTGGAGGAAGGCATGGCAACCCACTCCTTGCCTGGAGAATCCCCATGGATAGAGGAGCCTGGCAGGCTACAGTCCATGGGGTCACAAAGAGTTGGACACCACTGAGCGACTAAGCATAGCACAGCAAGAAATAAATGAAAAATCATACATATGTTGCATTTTGTTTTTAAACAATCTGTCAGTTTTCATATACAAATGTTTACTTTTGTAACCCTCAAGTAAAATTGATAGTAAACTTCCTTACTTTCTAGTCCTGCAAGTTACTTTAGCCTCATCTTGTGCATTTCCTGCCCCAGACCTATTACCAAGCATTTTTTCACAGAGCCTTAGTTTCTGGAGAACAGTACTAGAAACAAATCTGACAATGTTGCTTACTACCAGAATATGGCTTTCTCAGTTGACAGATTAAGGAAATGCATGTGTGTGTATTATATCCATATACACACATATCTATGAAAATTTCTCAATCAATAGCCAGACAAAAGAGAAAAGAGAACTATAATTACAAGCTGTAATGGAAACATAATTAACCTAACAATATAAAATAATTACATACAATTTAGGGGGTTAAGTAGAGTGATATGGTAAGTGGAAGTGCATGCATGCATATGTTTTCATCTGCCCAGCCAGTTTGTCTTTTGGTTGGTGCATTTAACCCATTTACATTAAGGTAATTATTGATATGTATGATCTATTACCATTTTCTTAATTGTTTAGGGTTTATTCTGTGTAGGTCTTTTCCTTCACTTGTGATTCCTGCCTAGAGAACCTCTTTTATCATTTGTTATAAAGCTGACTTGATATTGCTGAATTCTCTTAACTTTTGCTTGCCTGGAAAGCTTTTGATTTCTCCATCAAATCTGAACAAGAGTCTTGCTGGGTAGAGTATTCTTGGTTGGAGTTTCTTCCCACTGAAAATTTCTATGTGAATCTATCTGTATCCATATTAAGCTAAACATGAGTTCATACCCTAGCCCATTACCACATGGATCATTCTTTGCTTATCTATAATCAGTTAAACAGTAACAAACTTGAGTCCTTCTTACCACCCATCATCCAATACTTAATTGTTCAATTCCAATTTATATATCTAAGGAATGATGCTAAAGCTGAAACTCCAGTACTTTGGCCACCTCATGCAAAGAATTGACTCATTGGAAAAGACTCTGATGCTGGGAGGGATTGGGGGCAGGAGGAGAAGGGGACGACAGAGGATGAGATGGCTGGATGGCATCACTGACTCGATGGACGTGAGTCTGAGTGAACTCTGGGAGTTGGTGATGGACAGGGAGGCCTGGCGTGCTGGGATTCATGGGGTCACAAAGAGTCAGACACAACTGAGCGACTGAACTGAACTGAACTGAATGATACCAAAACTGTTAACCCATACCTTGTGAGAAAAATGACTTTACCAACTAGAATACAGTGGTTATGTATAGTTCCTTTTGACTTCATTCTTAAAAATCTACTCATTAAAAAGGTTGCCTAGGCCTGGACCTTTTTTGCCCAACTCCTTCAGTGAGGTTGTTTCATACACTTGTAGTACAGTTAGATTCTCTTGTTGCAGCCTGAACTCCATTCTAGGATTCTCCAACCTCCTAATGATTTCTCTTTAATTTGCATACATTAAGGTTTTCTCTTTATGCTATAGGGTTTTATGAATTTTTAGAAATACATAAGGCTATGCAGCACGTAGTAGTGTTGGAATTATACTGTACATAGCCATTTCATATTGTCTTTTTAAATTTAGTCAAACTAAATTTGAGGTTCCTTCATGCCTTTTTATGACTTTGATAGCTCATTTCTTTTTAGTGCTGAATAATCTTCCATTCGGGGAAGGCAATGGTACCCCACTCCAGTACTCTTGCCTGGAAAATCCCATGGACGGAGGAGTTTGGTAGGCTGCAGTCCATGGGGTCGCTAAGAGTCAGACACGACTGAGCGACTTCACTTTCACTTTTCACTTTCACACACTAGAGAAGGAAATGGCAACCCACTCCAGTGTTCTTGCCTGGAGAATCCCAGGGACGGGGGAGGCTGGTAGGCTGCCATCTATGGGGTCGCACAGAGTCGGACACGACTGAAGTGACTTAGCAGCAGCAGCATGTACTCACTAGGACAATATTATACCAAATAGTTTCACCATCATAAAAAATCCCCTGTTCTTCACCCATTCAAACATTTCCCCATCAACCAAACACCTGGAAACCATTGATCTTTTTGCTGTCTCTATAGTTACATCACTTCATGGGAAATAGATGGGGAAACAGTGGAAACAGTGTCAGACTTTATTTTTCTGGGCTCCAAAATCACTGCAGATGGTGACTGCAGCCATGAAACTAAAAGACGCTTACTCCTTGGAAGGAAAGTTATGACCAACCTGGATAGCATATTCAAAAGCAGAGACATTACTTTGCCAATAAAGGTCCGTCTAGTCAAGGCTATGGTTTTTCCTGTGGTCATGTATGGATGTGAGAGTTGGACTGTGAAGAAGGCTGAGCGCCAAAGAATTGATGCTTTTGAACTGTGGTGTTGGAGAAGGCTCTTGAGAGTCCCTTGGACTGCAAGGAGATCCAACCAGTCCATTCTGAAGGAGATCAGCCCTGGGATTTCTTTGGAAGGAATGATGCTAAAGCTGAAACTCCAGTACTTTGGCCACCTCATGCAAAGAGTTGACTCATTGGAAAAGACTCTGATGCTGGGAGGGATTGGGGGCAAGAGGAGAAGGGGACGACAGAGGATGAGATGGCTGGATGGCATCACTGACTCGATGGACGTGAGTCTGAGTGAACACCAGGAGTTGGTGATGGACAGGGAAGCCTGGCATGCTGCAGTTCATGGGGTCGCAAAGAGTCGGACACGACTGAGTGACTGATCGTATCTGATAGTTACATCTATCTTTTCTTGAATGTCATCTAAGTGGAATTATAATGTAGCCCTTTACACAGGCTTCTAGCACTTAGCAACATTCATTTAAGACTCATCCATATCTTTTGTGGCTTTATATTCTTTTTATCACTGAATATTATTCCCAGGCAGCACTAATGGTAAAGAACCCGCCTGCCAATGCTAAGAAATGCAGGTTTGATCCCTGGGTCAGGAAGATCCCCTGGAGGAGAACATGGCAACCCACTCAACTCATTGTTTTCCAGAGAATCCCATGAACAGAGGCGCCTGGTGGGCTACAGTCCATAGCGTTACAAAGAGTCAGACAGGACTGTAGAGACTTAGCACACACACATTATTCCATTATATGAAAGTACCAATGTTTTTTTATAAGAATCTATCAAACTATATTCCAAAGTGGTTGTGCAATTTTGCATTATCGCCGGCAAAGAATAAAAGTTCCTGTTGCTTCACATTCTAGTCAGCAATTTATTGTGAGTTTTTTGGATTTTAACCACCCTAAAAAGTATGTATTGTGTCTTATTGTTGTTCTAGTATGGATTTCCCTAATGACAAATGATGTTTGTAAGGACTGAATGTTTGTATCCCCTGAAGATTCTAACAAAAAAAAATACATTCACTTGGGACAGAAATCAATTCATTTGGGAGAAAGAATGCTTTCAAAATTGCTAAGTTCTATACTCACTGTTTTTAGAAATATCTGTTGTATATTTGCCATCACACAGAAAGAACAATCTCAATGTCCTTGAGGTATGTAGGGAAGGCCATGTTTACTCTGGTTAGGATTAAACACTAATGGAATTTTTTGGACTTGAAGGAACACTAGATAGTATCCAGTCCAATCTTATGTTGATAGAGATGAGGGAACTGCGGGTGAAAGGTCTAAGTGACTGTCAACATAGCACTGATTAACTACACCATGTCAAGCCAAAAACAGAATTAAAGTCTCCAAACTCCAGACCAGTGCTTCCTCCACTCTACATCTCGACTCTCTGTAATCAACATCTTCAAACAGAAATAAATTTGGGATTGCAGAGTTTATAAAAGATGGTATTATTGAGTAAATCTTTTTACAATGAAGCAAATCTTTCAGGATACAGAAGTAAAATTTTAAATAACATAAAAATCAGGAATACCTTCCAAAGCAAAGTGACATTTCTCTCTTTTTTAGTGGTGTCTTCACTAATTAGTCTCCAAAATTCAGGTCCTCTGATAGGAACTGCAAAATGACAAGGAGCCCAAGTTGTACATATGATCTTAGAAGGATTATCTTTCAGTCATATTTGAAGCACATACTTAGGCATTTTTAAGACACATTCACAAAATCTCTACAGACCTTTCACATCCATGACAACTGTGTGGGCTGGAGTACTCCAATTACTCCAATATCCCAGTCCATCTAGCCTCTTACAGCGCACCTGGACAGTATAGACTGCACAGAGGTCTGGCACTGGGAGACTGGCAGATTTTAATTTTGCATCATATACCTCAAACATCTGTAAAATAAGTCAAATCATTAGACACATATGTAGCTAAATTATTACTAACACATATGTAGCTAAAAACCCTGAGGTGCATTTTATTTTACACTCTAACACTATTCCAAAACTAAGAGAGAACTGACTTTGTGTTTTCTGACTTTAGAAATTTACTAGGCTTGCAATGTGAGTTCCTTCAAGTTAAGGATTGCCTTAGCATCTTGTTGTTTCCATCTCATGACAAGACTAGGTAGGACAAGAGTTTTGCAACCTCACTTCCCAATCACCCTCTTACCCTAGTGCTAACCTCTGTCCACAGACTTTTAATAATTTTAACCTAGTGGTTAGATATGGCCTATTCTACAGGGCCTGTCTGATATTCAGTCTCTTCAATAAGTAGGTAAACTGTCACATTCAGCTGAAATCACTGTGATCTAGACATAATGGGAGCTCCTGCTATTTCTAGGTTTTGCAGGCTGCTGTCAGAAAGCCAAAACACAAGAGGTATCATATATTCACTTGCCACTGTGGGTATCATTCCGGTTGTTTGATAAAAGCAGCTTCCAAACTGTGTCGCATTGAATATGTGTGTTAGAAGAAAAGAGATTCCTTGGTAAAATGAGTTTGAGAAACAGGATGAAATGAAGTCACAAGTGTTTCTTAAATTCAGGACTTCTCCAAACCTTTAACATGCAAAGTATCATGATGCTACACTAGTGATGCAAGGTTTCCTAGACTTTATTTAATGTGATCTTTGTTCAAGAAACATTTTATGGGATCAATGTTCTATAAAACACACCTTGGGAAATGCTCAGTCACAGGACATTTCATTCCTTGAAAGGGTTAGCAGCTCAATGGATAGAACTTAGGCAAACTCCGGGAGATAGTGGAAGACAGGGAAGCCTGTTGTGCTGCAGTCAGTGGGATTGCAAAGAGTTGGACATGACTGAGCGACTGAACAACAACAAAAATTTAACAAAAAGAACTATAGAATACAGGAGGATGTATTTTTATGCCAGTAAAATAAATCTTATGCAATAAAATTCTTAAACAGTTATAAGAAATAATATTTAGTGAGGCAAGCTGAAGAAATTTCCAGGTAAAAAATACCTTCCATTGTACTTGTTTTCCACTTAAACCATAGCGAATCTGGAACTGAAGATTATTCTCTGGAAAGACCGGCTTTTCCCAAGATATTTTCAATAATCCAATTTTTACAGTAATCTCTGCTTTCACACTGGATGGAGGCAGTGGTTTCACTAGAAAAAAATTTAAAGTATTATGTAACAGTAATTTAAGCAGTAACAATGTTTTTAAATGTTATTATGATTTTATAATCTTCCATTGTGCTTCCCAGGAGGCTCAGTGGTAAAGAATCCAGCTGCCAAGCCGGAGATGGAAGTTCAATCCCTGGGTCAGGAAGATACTCTGGAGAAGGAAATGGCAACCCACTTCAGTATCTTTCCTGGGAAATGCCATGGACAGAGAAGCCTGACAGGTTGTAGTCCATATGGTTATAAAGAGTCATATACAACTTAGCAACAATAATCTTCCATACCTTCTATTTATAAAGCAACATCTCTTTCTTAAAATTTTCTCATTCATTGTCTCATTTTATTCCTTACAACTGTATGTGATACATAAGAAAAAGATTATGTCTATTTTGCAAATAGAGCTATTGATTGAAAAAAGGTCAATTCATTGTCCATGTCACTCTCCAAATTAATAGTAAGACCTGATTAGAAATGGAGCTATTGTCTCCGCATGCAAAAGATACCATACTGAACACATAAGAAATTTAATAGCAAACTCTGTTCTATATAGAACTTTAATTAAAATCAAAAAACTATACAGTGCATCCATTTCCACACATGTGGTTTCAAACTTTTCTGCTGTTTGTTAAAAGGTATTTTTAGGTTAAGGTCAGAGGTAGTCTTGCAGAGTAAAGCTTTGGTTCTCTACAGTCTGAGGAAAATAAGTTTTTTAAAGGTAGAAACAAAGGCAAAGAGAACCAGACGGCAAGAGATTTTTTAAAAAATAGTAAAAGACATTACTCAAACTCAATGTATTTGGGAACTAATATCTCAAAGCATAATCACTATAGTGTGAACATTTGAAGCTCCAGATTTCATCCACAATACTTCTTCAGACTGTGGATAACCAAAACTCCTAAACTTTTCTTATTATTACTCAGTATCTCATGCTTATTCAGTTCTTCATATGTCAAGAAGACATTCTTCACCAACCAGTATGATGACATATTTTTCCCCTTTTGAAAAGGTATTAATAATTCCTCCTCAAGAAAAAAAGTATGAGCTTCCAAAAGACCCTTAGGCATTAAATCTGTGATTGCACTTGACTGAATCATGTGCACATCACATCTATATATTCCATGAATGCCTAGTTTGTACAAGGAATGATTTGAAGTACAATAGTTCACGTGATCCCCAGAATACCGACCTTAGGGAAGAAGGAATTTTCTACATTTTATACATGATTAAATAGTCTCGGAGCATTTAAGCAAATAGCCCAAGTTAACAAAGCTAGTAAAATGAGGAGCTGTCATTCCCAAAGTTGAATTTTCACAGTGTCTTCTAGTATATAGTAGGCAATATTAAGTCCAACTTAAATGCCTTATATTAGTACTGAAAAAAGTAACATCAAAAACTGTTCAGATATCAAACTGAATCCATGTTGCAATTGTCACATAATAGATGCGAGGGTGTATCTGTGCATGTTTGTGGGGAGGGGTGTAGAAGAGTTCTTTGCTACCCTAGGATATTTAGTATCAGATAAGTACTCCTTACGATAAAATCACTTAAAATGGAACCAAACTAGTGAGGGGCCTGAAGAGGGCAGATCAATTAATTGGGACTTCATATTGAAAGAAAACTTTTTTGATTATGACAATTTCATCCTGTATCTAATAAAATTTAGATTTGAAGTCAGATATGTATTAATTATCTGAAAATACAATGGACCAATATTAATTTTTGGTATAATTTCCCAACAAAATAGTATACAGCATCAAAAGATACTCTTCTGTCTTTGCCAGAAAATCATAAATGGGCCATTTTTCAAAGATTTCACAGTGATACTTGGAGCAATATACCAAAATTTCCAAGGGTTCTCTTTGTCCTTTGAAATAAAAATATCTTTTTAAAATACTATGGTGGATGTCATCGTCTTGATTATTTTCTCTTTATTTCACTTGAGTTATTTTGAATCCTTCTGCTTCCTACCCAGCCTTACAAATTTAAGCTTTGAGTTATGACTACTCAGATTTCAAAAACCATCAGAACATCCAATTAAACTTTTAAATTAAAAACATCAGATGTTGCCATATGTATATTGAGAAAAAACATAAAATAGTGTATTATTTAGAATAATATTAGACCAAATTTCAAACCCAGTAACCAACATAACTCAGCAAATTATGTGCTAAACATATTCCTATTGTTAAAAATTGTGCTATAAGTAAAATAAAAATTGTAAACTTGTCTAAGGCTGATTGCCTTTTCAATCCCACTGCAAATAGGAAAATAATTTTTTAATCTAGTGTGATCAGAAAATAGCAAAATTCAACTGTTACCCTGAATCAGTCTGAATCCAAATCTGCTAATAAAAATGAAGACATACATATAGTTTTTGACGTACCCACAGAATCAGGAATGACACAAGCTGGTGGAGAGTCCAGTGAGCCCAACATGTGATTAATTCTAATCCACATTGTATAGCCAGATAATAGAAAGATTGGCTGAAATATGCATTCATAAAAACCATCTCTCTGCAAGTGGCAATCTTTGGGTTCAGATACAGGATGAATAGACGGAACATCAGAACAGTACAGGCTGCTCCTTAAAAGATAAAAAAATAATCAATAAGTATACAACAATGATGAAAGCAATAAGATATCTGAGAAGACTTCTTTGTTGTTTAAAATACACAGTTTTTGCTCCATCTAAAAGTAGTTGTTCTTATTGAAAAGGCATTTTTGAATTCCCAGCTATATTACAATCTTTCCATTAAAATAGAAAACATTTATTAAATATTTTGCTTGACAGTAAGTGGGTATGCAATTGAAGTAAATGACAATTTTCTAATAAGGAGAGAAGGATCCAATTAGAGACAGGACTTACACCACTTTGGAAGCTATGCTAATATAGCTCAGTGATTGAATTTTTAAAATAAAGATCATAAGTGGTAATGGGACATTCCTGAGATGGAAAGAAAGATAAATTCCTTGCACTTTAAATTCTACCACAAATTGAAAACATAATTGATAGTAAATTATATCTTAATTGACATTTCCCTAATATATTCTAGTTCAAAGCAATATAATTAAAATAATACCAATTCTTGACTTATATATGGATCGTATAGTCAGGTGAGCTTCCCAAGTGACCCAGTGGTAAAGAATTCACCTGCCAGTACAGAGGAGACATGGGTTCAACCTCTGAGTTGGGGAGATACTCTGGAGAAGGAAATGGCACCCACTCCAGTATTCTTGCCTGAAGAATCCCATGGGTAGAGGAGCCTGATGGGCTACAGTCCATGAGGTTGCAAAGAGTTGGAGACAACTGAGCATGCAGGCATATAGTCAGATATATCACTTATTTTCTCAGAGAAGAAAATTAAGAAAATATTTTTATCACCACATCCCAATCAACACTATACCTTAGAGAATATAAAGCATTTCACCTCTTCTTTGAAATAACTCTTCTGCCATTATTTGCTTTAAATATAGTAGTTAAGTGCTAAAAGTAGCAGTTACTATTTCCTTAGGAATGGGGGTAAGGAGGTTACGTGAAAATGGAAAATCTATATTCTTCTGTCCCTTATTTTCCATTTTTTGTGACACCTTTTTCTTCCTATTTCCTCAAAATTACAACCATGTGTGAGTTTGTGTATGTGTGTGTGAAAGCCTGTGATGGGTGAGGTTAGATGAGAGAGTGGGATGAGGAGTCATCATCTTGTACAAAAGCACATTAGCAGTCCACTTGGAATTCAAAGATTAGCATCGTTATCATTATGATAGATACAAACATTTATTGAATATTTACCAGAAGAAATCATATCACTTAATTATAATTAAATAAGATATTATTAATTTTCACAGAAACCCTTCAAGTCCTATTATTTGTTCCATTGTACAGATAAGGAAAATGAAGCTTAGAGAGGTTAAAAATCTTGACCAGCTAGTTTCATGGTTCTTCTGAAAATACTAGGAAGATAAATGACTCAAATGCTTAGAGAACAGTCATCCACAAACGCCACTGAAAATGTCATGGAAAGAAAGTAAAGAGATTACAAAAGTAATGTGGTATACAGTGAACATTCTATTGATTTTAAAGTACTCATATCAGGTAAGATGAAGACAGCTATTATTCCCACATGAGAGATGAAGAAATTGCCCTGTTTTTTCTAATACTACATAAGAATAGATTGGTAGCAAAAGGAATAGATCAGAACACATTATTTGAGAAAATGGATTTTTCAAGTAGAAACTTTAGATTTTAAGAATAAATGAGCACAAGATATAAAACTAAAAGTCCTGATACAAATGGAGACAGGGTGTTTAAGAGTATACCTGTTCTTGATAATTACTAAAGAGTATTATAAAAATTAAAATATGTCTATCTTGTCCTAATTGACACATTTTAGATAAAAGCACTTATAGAGAGAAGGAGAATACTATAGGAAGACAATAAACTTGAATTCTTTTTAAAACATAGAAGGGTAAAGAACAAATGAAATTACTCTTTACTAGAATAGTTTAATCATTGTGAAGTAAACAAAGTTATGGTTACCAAAGGGGAAAGGAGGGAAGAAATAAATAATTTTGGAGTTTGGGATTAACAGATACATACTACTATTTATAAAATAGATAAACAACAAGGATTTACTATATAGCACAGAGAACTATATTCAGTATCTTATAATAACCTATAATGAAAAGAATCTGAAAAAGAATAGATACACACACACACACATATATATAGACATAACTGAATCACTTTGCAGCACACCTGAAACTAGCACAAGATTGTCAATCAACTATAGTTCAATTAAAAAAATAATCTTACCTATTTATAAAAACCATTCATATTGTCTCTCACAATCTCTGTGCCACTACCTCCAATTTTTTCTAAAACCTTAATCTTCAGCAAATGATATGAGGCTTCTATAATCCTTCATATTTTCCTCAGTCAATTCTCCAAGTCAAATTAAAAATGTATAGACATTAGTTTTGGGGATTTCATTCATTAACTACACATTAATTATTTCTCCACATTAAATGCAATTGTGGAGAATTAACTGATCATCAGGAAAAAACAATGACATAAAAACAAATTACAACTTTTTTTGTGTGTGAATTTTTTCAAGAATCACCAATTTATTTAACTCCTCAAAAATTTCCTAATTAAGTATATTCTACTTTCCTCTTTCAGGAGGAAAGAGGATACTACAAGAGTATCACTATCATGACATTTTTATAAGAAATGTTTATCTCACCATATCCACAGAAAAAAAAAATAACAAAAATAATACATACCTATGATACCTCAGCTGCAAATTGCTTCCTGCAAGTGCTTGGATTGCATTGGGTGACCATCTGCAAGTCATTTTAGTTAAGTACCCATCAGTTTCACATGATATATTGATATTGACATCTATTTAAAACACATTAAAATATTACTATAAAGCAAAAACACCAAAACATTTTTTAATGAAAATACAATTTCCTTAGCATCTTCAATGGAACTCTAAGATAGAGTCCATAATAAAAGTGTACCTCATGGGAAAAAAGAAGACAAGCCTGGGCTTCTTACCAATCACATATAACTCAGCATAGCGATGGTGGCACTCTTGCTCATTGCAGCAGTACACTGCATCATAGGTGAACTTTCCTCGGGGTTTGGTTGCATTCAAGTTGGGAAAAGTAACTTTGCTAATATGGTCATCCACAACATCATACTGGCTTTGAGGAATTTTCTCAGCTAAATTCAACCACCAAACAATCTTTTTTGAGGAAACGATCTTCTTTTCATTTTTATAGATACAGTGAAAAGAAATGTTAGACCCAACCGCTGTCAGAATTTTAGGTGGAAAATATATGACATCTGTAATGGGGGAAGAAAGATATGATATGAGATCAAGAAAGAAAACATCACGTAAGTAATTGATAACACGCAAAAAGGATTCACCAGGCATTCAGGATTATACTGCCCCAAATAAAATGAGTGTGCTGAGAGACTGCAGAACTGTAGCTGTCCATTCATGTATAGTTAGTAAGCATCCCAAGCATTCTCATTCTCAAATGACTTGAATGCCCATAAATGCCTTCAGAATTTTCTAAGAACAGAGATTTATTCATTATAAAATATGTTTTAGTGAATAACTGTCACTTGCTGATAGGCAGAAAATTAGTGAAAATGAAATATAGTCTAATTCTACCATGGCATGTCTTCCATCAGACTCTGCTTTCAGAATCAGCAAACTTTAGGCAGGTTCTCAAATCAAATCCCTACAAAGCAAAATCCTGAAGAATAAATGGTGATAGCCCTTCTCGTATTTGAATACATGAAAATTTCAAGTAAGCGAGTAGAGAAATAAGCTTTAAATACGAAAACTTGTTAGGAAACGTAAAATCAATGATGCACCAAGGCAGACAAAACTGCAAATACTGTTCTGTAACATCATTTTAAGTATTCAGTGCCAGTGTCGTGTGGCGAGGACAAGGGGAATCAATATTTCTCTAAAATATTATTCTTAACACCAATGCACTATTCCGTAGTACTGTTTCAGTCTCCTATTACTGGAAACATTTTCTTTGTGTGCTCAGTCGTCTCCGACTCTGTGACCCAATGGACTGTTGCAGGCTCCTTTGTCCATGGAACTCTCCAGGCAAGAGTACTGGAGTGGGTTGCCACTTATATTCCCGATCCAGGAATCAAACCCATGTCTCCTGCACTGGCAAGTGGATTCTTTACCATTGCGCCACCTGAAGCCATAGTTAAGTCTCTATTTTTTAATTAGAATAAAAGTAAATGAATGTTTACACAGGAACAAATTATTTCTGCCATAGTGCATTACGAAAACAGGATATTTCAGTTGTAAAATTTAAGGTAAGCTATTTTCTGCTGAGGGAATATGAATATCTGTTTCCATATATATCCTTTGAATTACCCTCAAAACAAATCCAAAAACTTTGATTAGTTCTTATTATTTTTCTCTTTTCTGTAATAGCATGCTAACCTCCGAATCCATAGAAGATATTTGCATTTGCTATGTCTACAGTCAAGTATAAACAGGAAAAAACTTCATGGCATGAAATTACTGGACAAAAGTTAGGCCTTATATTTATGAATCTCACCTAGGGCGGCACTCAGGCTTCACTGGTAATTACTTACTTACCACACACCTCATTACCAACTGCCTCAAAAGTCTCAATTCAGTTTTTTAAAAAAGAGTACAAATAAGATTTCCAAAATTAAATTGACGCTTTAATTTGAAAGATAATAAAAAGCTCAAAGCATTTCACTTTGAAATTGAAGCCTAAGACTTAATTGAAAAACAGGATTAAAGTCACAGCATTTTCATGTAATTAAATGCTAAAATAGCTTTAAAAACAAGTTATTAAAAACCTGATGATCTATAAAATTTACATTGAACAAATGTGAAATTGATATGTGCTGACTGTTTAATTTTTAAAATAATATAAATATATCTATCTTTTATTCTCATGTGAGATACTACTATACAACAGTTTGTAAATTAAAACAACAATAATGATTTTCTTCCCATGACCAAATATCAATACCTTTACAGGATCTGCATTAATGAATTCTATTTAAAAAGGAAATTCTATTGACAAATATTAGTAAATTACTCAAAAGAACATAAATCATGAATCAAACATTTTAGATAAATTATTTTAAAATGCATGTCTTTATCATAGCTCCATAAAATAGATTTTTTAATTCTTGGAGCAGATTACCTATTTTTCTTTAAGAAAAAAGTATTTTCTCTAACCTGGTATAAGAGCTGCACAAGAAATGTAGATATTATCTAACATGTGTTTCTCCTCTTCTTTCATAGCAACAAGAATGCAGTTAATAAAGTTACTACAGGAATTCAGCACTTCCAAAATTGTTTTTAGTATGTAAATTGCAATATTCATAAGTTCTGGGAAGGTCCTGGGTTTTCCTTGAAAAGCATCTCCCAGCAGCTATAGAGAAAGAACCTATTAAATTCACTGTAAAAGAATCCATAAGAATTCCTTGACTAGGAATAGTCAATGCTTCATTAACTATGCACTTGGTAGGTACAGCTTAAATGCATTAATGAATAAAACGTAGCAGTTACAAAGGTCCTGAGAATTAGTATTCTGTCTGCAGCAATATTTACATCAAGTAACCTTTAAGTGTTTGGAAATAATAAAACAGGTGTGATAACACATTCTAAGTAAATTAACGCCTCAATCTCATGGAATGTTTCTGTTTGCTGGACAGTGAACAATGGTAGTGAACCTAATCATATTAAGTAACTAGACTTAAGGGAGAAGGATTCAAATCTCTTTACACAGGAATAGGAAGTCCCCAAGTTTGGAGACATACTTTGCTGTTGCACAGCTTTCAGGAAATAAGTCTCAAGTGTGGTACAGACATTGCAGCCAGCATAACTCAGCAAACCTAAACCAAAAAACCTAAGCAATGCTAAAACCTCATTTACCAGGAATCATGAAGGAAATGAGGTATTCCAATAAAATGCCCTATATAATTAAATTTACTGCTTACTAGCTTTGAGGGTCAATTTCTAGGGCTACCAGAAATCTTGTATAATTATACATTATGCACTTAATTGCCTTACTAGTGGTTACAAACATGAACTTTGGAGTTAGGCTATTTTGTAATTGTATCAACTGTTATAAGTACTTAACTCTATCTAATTCTCAACTTCATTTATAAAAGAGGGATAACAGTACTTATCCCACAGGTCATTGAAAGGATAAAATGTTAGTACGTGCAAAGCACATAGTGCCTGAAACACAGGAAGCACTCTTTAAGTGTCAATATTATTATTTAAGAAGGAGTTCTCAATCTACTTCTACCTTTTATTTGTGATTTAATACATATTACATCATTACAGCAGATAATACTGGAATAGGAAAATGTGCTTGGGAGATGCTAAAGTGTATAAGCTCTCCTCCCCTCTACCTGTGTCCTGCTGCTGCTGCTGCTAAGTCGCTTCAGTCGTATCCAACTCTGTGCGACCCCATAGATGGCAGCCCACCAGGTTACCCCGTCCCTGGGATTCTCCAGGCAAGAACGCTGGAGTGGGTTGCCATTTCCTTCTCCAATGCATGAAAAGTGAAAAGTGAAAGTGAAGTTGCTCAGTCATGTCCAACTCTTAGCGACCCCATGGACTGCAGCCTACCAGGCTCCTCCGTCCATGGGATTTTCCAGGCAAGAGTACTGGAGAGGGGTGCCATTGCCTTCTCCACCGGTGTCCTAATCTACTTTCTATTTGACAAGTTTCTGTCTTTCCCTTGATAATCAAATGGTATCACTCATGGCATCTGAACTATCCAAGTTGGTTACATTAGTAAGCTTAACCTCACACTCTGTGCTACATCAACAAATTCTGGCCTTTGAGGTAGCTGTTTACTCACTGTCTGCATTCATTCCTCATTTTCAGGTTTTTCTGTTTGGAATGTCAACAGTCACTAAAGGGACACATCTGTGTTGAATAAGTAAAAGGCTAGCTATTAATGGTAATATTGTTTCTTGGTATCCAAAATCACTGCAGACGGTGACTGCAACCAAGAAATTAAAAGATGCTTGCTCCTCGGAAGGTAAACTATGACAAACCTAGACGGCATATTAAAAAGCAAAGACATCACTTTGCCAACAAAGGTCCATATAGTCAAAGCTATAATTTTTCCATAGTCATCTACGGATGTGAGACTTGGACCATCAAGAAGGCTGAGCGCCAAATAATTGATGTTTTTGAACTGTGGTGCTGGAGAAGACTCTTGAGAGTCCCTTGGACAGGAAGAAGATAAAACCAGTAAATCCTAAAGGAAATCATTTAACTCTGAATATGCATTGGAAAGACTGATGTTGAAGTTGAAGCCCGAATACTTTGGCCACCTGATGAGAATAGCTGATTCACTGGAAAAGATGCTGGGAAAGAACGAAAGCAAAAGCAGAAGCAGGTGGCAGAAGATGAGAGGATGGGATAGCATCACTAACTCAATGAACACGAATTTGAGCAAACTCTGGGAGATAGTGAAGGACAGGGAAGCCTAGAGTGCTGCAGTCCCTGGAGTCACAAAGAGTTGGACATTACTTAGTGACTCAAAATGAGTTATGCAGCACCAAGTGATTTTGCTCAGTCGTGTCCAACTCTTTGTGACCCCATGAACTGTAGCCTACCAGGCTCCTCTGTCCATGGAATTTTCCAGGCAAGAGTACTGGAGTGGGTTGCCATTTCCTTCTCCAGAGGATCTTCCCGACCCAGGGATCAAACCCAGGTCTCCCACATTGCAGGCAGACGCTTTACCATCTGAGCCACCAAGGAATTTCTTCAGTGACTGAAGAACAACAATTATTGGATACTGCACAAGCAAATAAATTAGCAATGCTTCTTTTCAACAAAACATACCTTTATTACCTTCATGTAAACAAAACACATAATATTTGCCTATGAAAGGCCATATACATGCATACATATGTGTTTTATAGTATATATTAAAATATCTGGTTTATTATGAAAGCATAAAAATGATACAACATATTAGTAAACCAAGCAAATTTAATTCTACAGATACTGATATGAACTAGGAAAGAAATAGAAGTATAAAAGGGTTTAATAGAACTAGAAATAGTTCTATTAAAGCAAAATAGAACTAGAAATATGTCCATCAGAAGGTCTAAGAACCTAAGTTGAACAACCCAAAATAAAATTTTATATGAAATGTAATACAAGTAGTTATTATTCTGGATCAAAGATTTCATTTAATCCAACTGAATACATAACATTGCTAAGAATCATTATAGTAGGAAGGTATAAACGTATAACTTGAACATCAGAAAACTTTAAAACAATCATGATTCTTTTAGAATTTCCCTTTTCTTCAGCGAGGGTAGGTTCTCAGATCTTATTAAGAAGAATAACAGCAAAGAATGAAGCCATTTTCTTGTGGAAGAGAAACACTTCACCAGACAGCAAAATACAGGTACAACTTATAGGCCATTCAGAATGGGAGCAGGGGCTGCTGCCTCCACCTCCCTTATCAACTTCCCTACCCCACCACCCACTTCCCCCAATCCCACTGTATAAAAACCTCCATGGGACACTCATTGAAATTCGATGCTGTTAATTCACTCCACTCTATGTATTTCACAGCTGGTCATTAAGACCTATTAATCAATTATATATAATTCAAGATAGAACAAAAGTTGAATTTTCAGCATCCTATGACACACACTGTGATACTCAATAGTGATTTGAGGAATAGAGATGAGAAATCCCTGCCTTCTAAGTCTGTTCACTCAAGGTTCCTGACTTTTCAAGTGAGAATTAATCCCTTCTAATGCTTAGCACTTACTCTAGCTCTTCTCACAGTGTTATTTATGCTAAGCAATTAGATAAGTATCATGTCAGCCTCTAAATTTCATTAGACTTTGACATTCTAAATATTGTTTGTCAATTTACAAGCTAGATATTTATAAACTATGATCCATTATTTCACAAGTGCTTACTAAGAGTCAGGCACTGCAGTAAGCACTTTATGTGCATCATTTCATTCTATCCATATAAAAACTCCTTATTCTATAGATGAGGAAATTGAGGTATAGGGAGGTTAAGAAACTTTCCAAATAAGGGGGGTGGGCAGGACTCCTACAAAATTCTGTCAGACTCCAAAGTCAGTGCTTTTAAACTACTATTGATACTTACTTTTTAACAATCAATGCTTTTTAAATAATAAGCAATTAATAAATAAGCCTGTTTAGTGTTTTACACATTTACATGGTTTAGTGTTTACATGGTACTTGCTTTCTCCGTGTATCTACTATCAACCTGAACAAGTTTGAGTGGGAATAACTTTGCACATTTGATAGATTGAATACTAGTCAAAGAACTATGAACTGCCTTCCTGCATTCACAGCCTGGCTTGTGCCAGGGTTACCACCGTTAGACTCCTGGGCCTCTATGTAAAACAATGCACCTCAACTCCATGAGGAAGCTGTGAATAAACTGCAGTTTTTCTGACGTTAAAGATTATTTTAAAAACATGAAAACTGCAAGTAAAAGCTTTGCAAAGCGAGCATCTGGAGTGAAAAGAATTGCTTAATTATATAACATATATAATATTCAAATAAAATTTTAATATTTAAAACTTATACCCAATAAGTATATCTGATTTTCAAGTGTAAATTCAGGAAACATCAGTACAAGCAGTGTTCTGAATTTACAAATTTGGAACTTTTATATCAACTCTGTCTTTTGAGTAAGAAAGAGTAATTCAGCAAGATACTGCTATGAATCCATATAAATGAGGAAGCTCTCATACAACTTTTCACTAAAGGATGACCTTGTTCAAAGTTTAAATTAGAAGTTAATATGGTGTTCCTCCTGTTGATTTATCACCACAAACTTTAAGACAAGAATAATATGCCAAAGGCAATTCAGGAATCACACTCCCCTGTGAACAGAAGTGACTCTTAACAAACCTACCTTGTGTAGTAAAGGTAAGAAGGGCACTCCAATCACTCCAGATTCCTAGGCCATCCAATCTCTTGCACCTCACCTGTGCGCCATACGAAGACCCAGGAAGCACACTGTCTACTAGCAGAGACGTAGCTGAGACAATCTCATCAGTCTGTTAAATATCATTTGAAAACATCAGAGCATTAGGTTGATGTGAAACCTTTACCAAAATCGATTACAAGCAGGTCTCTACAAATTTCAAAGAATTAAAATCTTACAGAGTAGTTAGCTGGCCACAGTGGAATTTAACAGAGATCAATAACCCAGTAACACACGTTTGACTGACATTAGTCAATAGTATTTTTAAAAGCCTGTAAGTTCAAGGGAAAAAAATCACAGTGATAATCAGCATATATTTTTAACTGAATGATAATGAATATTGACTTTTCAAACTTTGAGAGGAACAGCTAAACTCAGTGGGAAGCTTCAAGCCTTTGCTGACATCGATAACATACAAGATATTAATAGACAACAATGCACAGAGGGACATCCTTGATCATCCAGTGGTTAAGAACCTGCCTGCAACGCAGGGGACACAGGTCTGATCCTTGGTTGGGGAAATAAGATCCCACATCCCATGGAGCAACTAAACCCACACAGCACAATGAAAGATCCCACGTGACACAGCAAAGATCCTGCGTGCAACAGTTAAGACCTGACGCAGCCAAATAAATAAGTAAATATTTTTTTAAAAGATGATGCATAGGGTAGGCATAGAGCTATAAACCTTCCTAGAGCAATGGGTCACAGAAGGAGGGCATGAATAATTTTAAGAACCCTGGTCTGATGATCAGCTGTGTGGGTTAATTGCTCAGTCGTGTCTGACTCTTTGCAACTCCATGGACTGGAGCCTGCCAGGCTCCTCTGTCCATGGAATTCTCTAGGCAAGAATACTGGAGTGGGTTGCCATTTCATTCTCCGTGATGATCAGCTACAGTCAATCAAAATACAGTTTAAAAACCAGAGTGAAAACATCTAAGAGACATAACTTCATAAAACAACCAATGAGGTATTTCAAAATTATTGAACTTCCTGGCCCATTTGACTGTGGGGCAACACAGACTAAAAATGGCAAAAAGCCTCAGCAATACATTAAACAATATCAGATCGCCTATATTTAAAATCCTGAAGTCAAGTGGCATTACGAAGCATCACGATGAACAAACCTAGTAGAGGTGATGGAATTCTAGTTGAGCTGTTTCAAATTCTAAAAGATGCTGCTGTTAAAGTGCTACCTTCAATATGCCAGCAAATTTGGAAAACTCAGCAGTGGCCCCTGCTGGAAAAGGACTGGAAAAGGTCAATTTTCATTCCAATCCTAAAGAAGGGCAATGTCAAGAATGTTCAAACTATTGCACAATTGCACTCATCTCACATGCTAGCAAAGTAATGCTCAAAATTCTCCAAGCCAGGCTTCACCAGTATGTGAACCGTGAACTCCCAGATGTTCAAGCTGGATTCAGAAAGGGCAGAGGAACCAATGATCAAATTGCCAACATCTGTTGGATCATTGAAAAAGCAAGAGAGTTTCCCCCCCCAAAAAAAATCTGCTTTATTGACTATGCCAAAGCCTTTGACTGTGTGGATCACAACAAACTGTGGAAAATTCTTCAAGAGATGGGTATACCAGACCACCCTACCTGCCTCCTGATAAATCTGTATGCAGGTCAAGAAGCAACAGTTAGAACTGGACATGGACAAAAGACTGGTTCCAAATAGGGGAAAGAGTATGTCAAGGCCGTATACTGTCACCCTGCTTATTTAACTTATGTGCAGAGTATATCATGCAAAATGCAGTGCTGGAAGAAACACAAGCTGGAATCAAGATTGCCAGGAGAAATATCAATAACCTCAGATAGGCAGAGGACACCACCCTTATGGCAGAAGGTGAAGAAGAAATAACAAGCCTCTTGGTGAAAGTGAAAGAGAAGAGTGAAAAAGTTGGCTTAAAGCTCAACATTCAGAAAACTAAGATCATGGCATCTGGTCCCATCACTTCATGGCAAATAGATGGGGGAACAGTGGAAACAGTAAAAGGCTTTATTTTGGGGTGCTCCAGATCACTGCAGATGGTGACTGCAGCCATGAAATTAAAAGACACTTGCTCCCTGGAAGAAAAGCTATGACCAACCTAGACAGCATATTGAAAAGGAGAGACATTATGTTGCAGACAAATGTCCATCTAGTCAAACCTGTGGTTTTTCCAGTAGTTATATATGGATGTGAGAGTTGGACTATAAAGAAAGCTAAGTGCCAAAGAATTGATGCTTTTGAACTGTGGTGTTGGAGGAGACTCTTGAGAGTCCCTTGGACTGCAAGGAAATCCAACCAGTCAATCCTGAAGAAAATCAGTCCTGAATATTCATTGGA
Organism: Bos javanicus; assembly: GCF_032452875.1. Taxonomy (NCBI): domain Eukaryota; kingdom Metazoa; phylum Chordata; class Mammalia; order Artiodactyla; family Bovidae; genus Bos; species Bos javanicus. The sequence continues at coordinate 80,005,383 of NC_083870.1, forward strand.
AGGACTGATGCTGAAGCTGAAACTTCAATACTTTGGCCACCTGATGCAAAGAACTGACTCACTGGAAAAGACCCTGATGCTGGGAAAGATTGAAGGCAGGAAGAGACAAGGATGACAGAGGATGAGATGGTTGGATGGCACCACTGACTTGATGGACATGTATGTGATCAAGCTCCAGGAGTTGATGATGGACAGGGAAGCCTGGCATGCTGTAGTCCATGGGGTCGCAAAGAGTCGTACACAATTGAGCAACTAAATTGCAAGTCTTAGAAAATTAGCCCAGATATAAAAAGACAAGTTTTCACCTCTAAGTTATATAACAGTTTTACAAATTAAAATGCCAAAGTTATGACCCATGAGGCTCTTGACGACTCCTCCTTCTCTCCTACCCCTCCACTACTGCTCTTAACTTCACTCACTGCCCTGACCTCCAACTTCCCATCCCTAAGGTCCTCTAAATCGCTATTTCCTCTATTTAGACCCTAATATCCCTGCATCACCACCTCCTTCAAATCCCTGCTCAAATATCACTTTCTTAAAGAGATCTTCCCCTCCCTCTAATTAATAATACAACCCATCCTCTACCACTTGCGACTGCAAGCTCCCCTATCCTGTTCTTCTAGTGTATCCTGAGTTCTTGGCACCTAGTGAGTGCACAACACTTTCTGAAAAAAAGATTTGACAGACTATACTATATAAATCCTGGAGAAGGCAATGGCAACCCACTCCAGTACTCTTGCCTGGAGAATCCCACGGATGGAGGAGCCCGGTAGGCTATAGTCCATGGGGTCGCTAAGAGTCGGACACGACTGAGCGACTTCACTTTCACTTTTCACTTTCATGCATTGGAGAAGGAAACGGCAACCCACTCCAGTGTTCTTGCCTGGAGAATCCCAGGGACGGGGGAGCCTGGTGGGCTGCCATCTCTGGGGTTACACAGAGTCGGACACGACTGACGTGACTTAGCAGCAGCAGCAGCAGCAACTGTATAAATGCATGGAGTGCATGTAAACAAATATATTGAGTAATAAGAAAAAATAAGGATGGCATGTAAAATCAAAAGCCAGAGAAGGTCTTTAAGTGAAAATACTATGATTACGAATTCAGTAGTTCTGTATCTGGACTTCTTGTAGTCATTAGTCATGTGTGTGTGTATGTGTGTCTGTGTTAACGAGACAGAGAAGGAGAGTGAGGGGGAGAAAAAAGACAATCTAATATACTAAGCTTTTGGAAAAGGAACTTTTTCTGGCAGTAAATTCTAAGAGAAATTTGCCAAGCTTATCAAAATATAACACAGATCCACATGTAAGAGATATTTAGTAACACTGAACAACTTTTCTAAAATCATTTTATAGAAGATGCAGAAATTTTGCGTACATGCTCATTTCTTTTGCTGATCTTGAATGAAAGCTTGAATGTACGATATTGAAGTATGACTGAATCTCTTCAAAAACAGTATACACATTTGATAGGCAGAGGCATTCTCTATGGGACTTGGAGGGCATCTCACCTTTTCTTTAATTGCTTCTCAACTTTTCATTTTATTAACTAAAATATACTTACTTTTCTTATATATTTTGTAGAATTCTCTGAATATTGCACTTGATATTGAAGTTGAAATGGTACCAGTGTTGGGTTGGACCACGAAATCTTTAAACTACCAGTGTCTGTGATTTCCATACGCAAACCTAATGGTGGATCAGGCTTCACTTAAGGAAAAAAGAGAACACTTTTAAGTCAAGTTATTTTCATGATAATCATAAAATGAAGTCAAAATGAATTGTAGCATATCCTATTCTTTAAACTAAGGAGTCCTTATCCAAAGGCTAATTACAGAACCAAAATATTCTACTACTGTAACTTACCATAGCAATCCATGTATTTTTGTTTCCTTCTCCCTACTTGGTAAAAACTATAAATCAGAAAATGATGTTATTTTGACAAATGTGATTCCTGCTATAAAAAAAAAACGCTGCTTAACTTTATTGAACCTAGATTTTCCCACACTTATTCGAAGCCTCCCTTGATGAAACCCACTGTTTTAGTGAATGACAAGAAGAAAAAGCATTTTGCAGAGCACTACTTGGAAAATACATATAAATTTTGTATGCAAAAATCAATGCATATAAGCATGCAGATTCATGTAAATCTGTATGTAAAACATTAAACATTAATTTTTGAATTCAACAAATCGAGACATACCCACTCGAATAACCCATAGCATACACAATTTACATGCAGTAAACACAACATTAGCAGGACTTGGCTTGTCACCAGAAATGGAGATAGAGTTCTTATCCTAATGGTGTATTTAACTCAGCATCTAATTTCTGAGTTTATTTGTCTATGTGTTTTATGTATGCATATCATTTGTGTATATACATATGTGGAGATGTATGTCTGTGGAGTTTAAAACATACAACAAACTTTAAATCATCTGTAGAAACAACGCAAACATAATAAACAGCTGATTGAACAAATAATAGTTCATACCCTAAAAAGTAATCTATAGTCATTAAAATCATATTAGAGAAGAATGTTGAAAAAGTTTAATATTGCTAGTTTTGAAAGTTTATTAAGCAATGTGAAAGTGAAAGTGTTAGTCGCTCAGTCGTGTCCAACTCTTTGTGACCCCATGGACTATACAGTCCATGGAATTCTCCAGGCCAGAATACTGGAGTGGGTAGTCATTCCCTTCTCCAGGGGATCTTCCCAACCCAGGGATCGAACCAGGTCTCCTACACTGCAGATTCTTTACCATCTAAGCCACCTTAATGGGCTTAAAGGGAAGCCCATTAGGCAATGTATTTACTTGAATTCATTAAAATTTGAACAAATAAAAGGATATGTGTAAATATGCATTAAAATAGAAAAAATGCCAAAATAGTAGAAAATAAATGATGCATTTTTCTTCTGTGTGCATCTCTATGCTTTCAAGATTTTTATGATTAACAAGAGTTACTCATAAACATAGAAATCATCATTACATTGAAATATATACTGACATGTATTTTATTAAAAAAAAAAATAATGGCACATTAATATTTTCTACATTCCTTAATTTCAAGAATTCAGTCATAGTTTTTTCCTTTTCCTCAAGTCAAAATTAATGAAGTTTTACTCTCTGTGACATAGTACAAATTTTAGTTACTTTAAAGCAGGAATGGCTAAACTCTAAAGTCTAGAAGTAACAGGTGAAATTCAGGACCAAAAAGATAGAAAACAAAATAGACACCAAACAGAAATGAAATCATAAAATTATAAACTATTTTACATTTCTTATATGCATACACATATGGCTTTGTATTAGAAATCTAACAATAAATCTTTCCCTGGATCCCCTAGGTACTCAGTCAGAGACCACACATACTGGCTTCTTTCAGGGAAAAATTCCTCCAAAGAGTTGGCATTACTTACTCTCCATTTTGCATTCCATTTTCCTAACCAACCTATTCTGATCAGGTCTTCCTTCTTGCTAGTCCACTAAAACTACTCTTACCAAGTTTACTACTCTTTGCTGAATCCAATGTTAATTGTCTGATTCATTTTGCTCCATCTCTCAGCAGTGTCCCAACTGCTTATTCTGTGAGTAGCAGACAAGTAGAAATACTTTGTCCACCTGGTTTCCAGCCGTCACATTCCTTTACTCCTCTTCTCTCTGATTGCCTCAGTCTTTCTCTCACTGGACTCTAAATATGTGACCTCATACAATCCCATAAACATCTGATGCTAGAGACTCCCAAATATATATCTCCCTGAACTCTAGAATCATATATCTAACTACCTACTCAACGTCTCTTTGATTTCTAATAAGCATCTCAAATATAATTCGTCACATACCTAATTATCTCCAATATCCCCATTTGGTAACACTATTCTGCTACTAACCAGGTCCAAGCCTAAGTGTCATCCTTGACTCCTCTCTGTCCTTCACACTCCATACCCAATCCACTTCAGTCTGCACCATCTCCTGAAAAGTGAAAGTGAAAGTCACTCAGTCGTGTACGACTCTTTGCAACCTCATGGATTATACAGTCCATGGAATTCTCCAGGCCACAATACTGGAGTGGCTAGCCTTTCCCTTCTCCAGGGGATCTTCCCAACCCAGGGATTGAACCCAGGTCTCCCACATTGCAGGCGGATTCTTTACCAGCTTAGCCACAAGGGAAGACCAAGAATACTGGAGTGGGTAGCCTACCCCTTCTCCAGTGGATCCTCCCAACCCAGTAATTGAACTGGGGTCTCCTGCATTGCAGGTAGATTCTTTACCAACTGAGTATGAGGGAAACACCATCTCCTAATAGATCCCAAGCCTGAACATTTCTTTACTTCACTACAGCAACCCCAAGCCAACTGGACAACTCTAGCAGCTGCCTATCTGACTCCTCTTCCATTCTTGCAAGTATCCTTTTTCCCTTCCCCATCAATTTATTTCTTCAATAGAGCATACATTTTAAACATGTGTATGAGCACGCATGTGTGCGTGTGTGTGCCCACACACACACACATACACACACGTCTGATCACATCACTCTCCTGGTACAAAAGCTTACACTGCAATTAGAATAAAATCCAAACTTTGTAACCATAGCCTGTGGTATGATCTGAATGCAGATGACTCTCTAACCACATCTCTGAATGTTCTCCTACCTTAATTACTCCAAGCAAAAGGCTCTTGTCTTTGGTTCTTCCAAATTCTGAGCTCATTCTATCCCAGGAATTTTGTGAGTGCTGTTCTTACTGTTTAGAGCACCTTTTGTTCTGGATTTTTGCATAGTTATCTCTTTTTTTTTAAGTTTAAAATGCTATTTCCTAAAAGAGGACTTCCATAGCTGAAATAATAGACTCCTACACCTGATAGTCTCTATCGTACAATTTGTCTTATTTTATTTCTTTCAATTTTGGGATCTTAATCACATATACCCAAATACAAAAAAAGATTTTTTCCCCAAAAATTATCTGAAATAAGACAAATTTTTTAAAGTTTCTTATAAAGTCTATCACAACACCTTGTCTTAACTACTTTATTTTTAAAAACAATTTAATTCAATGTTGGCTCTAAACACTTCTTAAAAATCACTTGATAGAACTGGTTTTAAAAAGAGAAGATAATGACATTTTATAGATTTTTTTTGTTTTTTCCCTATGGTATAACATCATGACTGAATTGCTTGGATATCATAGTAATCACGTGGAAATCACAAATATATCCCTAAAAGACAAGTTATTTAAAAGTCCTAATGTTAAATATGACATCATAGGTAGATTCAAAAAATGCTATACCCTTAGTACTTAAAAAGAAGTGAGGATGAAGTTGTAAGGAATATGGTGTCAGATGTCTGAAAAAGTGGTTCCAGTGATGGCAAAAACAATGATGCAGAGAAGCACATAAAGAATTTGCAATAATTATTTCAGGAAATGTAAAACAGTAACACTATTAAATTATGTATCATATGTAACATAATTTAACACATACACACAAAACTGAGTTAATAAATTAATAATTTAGCATTCATCTATAATATTCACATTGAATAATGTAATTGAATACACTGAATATTTATAATTATATATTCAAGCTGATGAAAGAAATCTGGGGAATCTTTGCACTAATAATGTGGGCACTTGTCTATTATATAAGTTTTTCTTCTAATCAGATTTGTACAGCCAATTAGTTTGCTTATGTTTATATTGTTTTTCTCTGCCCAGTATTGTCTACCCCTGCTCTGTGAGGCAGGAACTTTGTCTCACTCACCATTGTTTCCCCCAGCTCCTAGATCAGTGACTGATACCCACGAGTCTCTAAAAAATATTTATTGAAGGCATAAAGTCAGGTAAAAAGGAGCTTTTAATTATTTTCAGAAATAGTTATCTGAGATGTGAAAAAGTCATAATCAAACAAAACATATCCATTAGACTGACCTAGGATTTAAAGAAATCAAACTGTTTTCAAAATGAATTTGTTACAATTGCAGAAATATCTATACTGTTGTTAAATCATTCTAGAAGCTGCTTTTAATACCCCTTAGGACTACATTTATCATCATTACAGTGTCAGTCAAAGTGAGATAAGCTAATGAAACATCTTGTAAACAATTTTCAGCCTGTTTGAATGACTGATGTTTAAAGATATTATCTTTCTTAGGCACAACTTACCAACATTAATGGGCTGAGCTGACATTGGAGGTGAGTGAAAAACTGCTCCACCAGATGTAATTTTCAAATACATAAGAAGGGAGTTATTGAGCTTGGCTGTCGGCACAGGCACATGACATTCACAACATTCATGAACACTGCAGTTGCACTGAACAACCTGAAAACTGTCTTTCTGGGGGAGCAGAGGTGACTCTTCTAACACGTCAAGCCTATATGAGAAAAGAAGAGCTACATATTAACATAGATGTGAAAGCACTAGATATGTTTAAAATGGAGGACACAAAATCCAAATTGAGGTAAACTGTTCTGCACACCCAGCTTATAGAGCTTCTCGGGGGGAAAGCTACATTATAGCAGAGACAGAAAGATAAGGGTTAAAGCAAGTTAGCAATCAGTATAAGTTAGAATCAATAAAGCAAGTTAGAAATAATATAAGCAAGAAGACAATGAGGCAACAGTGAAGTACTGAAAGAAAAATCGTGATTTTTAAATCCTATATTCAATAAAAATATCTGTCAAAATAAACATGTAATAAAGGCTTTTTACAGACACACCAAAATGGAAAGAATTTATCATCAATCAAAGTTGCAAAAACTTCCTTTAGAAAAAAAAATGCTGAAGGAAGTCCTTCAGACAAAAAGAAAATGATAGCAAATAGAAGTCTGGTTCCACACAAGGAAATGAAATTTAACTTAAAGGATAAATATTTATTGACTAATTAAAGCAAAAATAATAACCATAAAGTGTGGGGTTTATAACATAGGTAGAAATAAAATGTATGACATTAATACCAAACTTGGGGAAAGGGGAGACGTGTATATATACAGCTATAAATATCTTCCACTATACATGTAGTGGTAAAATGTCAGTTGGAGGTATAACATCAGTTCGGCTATATTAAGTTAAAGACCTATATTCTAAATCCTAAAGCCACCACTAAAATAATAAAACAAGAAGTCACAATAAGCTACAATAATCAAGCCAAAGGAGTACGAACATAAAGAGAAAAAAATAGATTAATGGACAGAAGAAACCAACACCTATATGGACAATCAATTTTCTACAAAGGTGCAAAAGCAATTCTGTGGAGAAAGAGTAATCTTTTCAATAAATTGTGCTGAAACAGTGGGATATCTATACGCCCCCCTCCACACAAAAATTCAACTTTAATCCACACCTCACATAAGATTCAAATATTAATTCAAAATAGATCATTAATCTAAATGCAGAATTTAAAGCTATGAATCAGAAGAAACTTTGGGAAAAAAATTTGTGACCTTGTTTTAAATAATAATTTCTTAGATGCAACACAAAAGCACGAGTCACAAAATTACTAATTGATCATTTGATTTTTATCACTATTAAAAACTTCTGTTCTTCAGAAGATACTATGAAAGATAAAAAGATAACAAAAGGGTCAATCAAAAAATGGGCAGAAGATCTAAACAGACATTTCTCCAATGAAGACATACACATGGCCAAAAAACATATGAAAAGGTGTTCAACATCATTAATTATTAAAGAAATGCAATGTATTTGATTAAGATATTGGTTACATAGGTGAACATACTTCCCAAAATTCATCAACCTTATATTTAAGGTGCATTTTATTATATGCAAAATTTACCTTAAAATAAAAATACTGTGCCAAAAAAGTGTTTTTGAAAATTTCAAAATGCTATACACTCATAAAATTCCATTTTGAATTGAAGGTAGAATGACTTAGTACTTTCAACTTCACCTAAACCTTTAAACAATTCCAATAAAATGTGATTTTTAAAAATATCGCACCATGACTTTTATGTGTTTTTCAAATATTAAAAGTTTTTATCAAAAGAGTATGGAACAAATTAAATAAATTGCAGTATTTTATGTCAGAAATATGCTTGCAGCTTATATTGTGTTTTGACTGAAAAACTTCCAAATTTTAAGGCAAAAAAGAACTGAACAGAAAACATATTCCCCACCAATATTTTTAAGAGGAAATTCTGGTGATTTTTTTCTTTTGTAAAATAAAAAGTTAGAATTATACTCTTACTTTAGATGGTCTCACCAATGCCATTTTTTTCTAAATACAGTGGATATTTATATAGGGCTGATTCCTAAAGAGATTAACTCTCTGGTTTCTCTACCACTTCACTGCTGTGTTCTATTTAATCAATCTCATTTTCATTTACTTTATAATTTCAGTATACACAAAAATATGCATAATATATATTTATAATGATGATATATAATGATTATGTATTATAGAATACATGTACTATACAATATATATCATAGTATTTCATAATTTATAGGGTTTTTAGTAAAAATCTCCACACAGTAATTTCCCAAATCATTCCAACAAATAATCCCATCATGAAACTCAGGGGTGAGGAAACTGTATCCCACAAGCCAAATACAATTGCTTTTGTACAGCCTATGAGCTAAGAAGCATTTCTTACATTATCTACTGGTTTAAAAAAAGAAGGAAGAATATCCCACAATCATGGAAATTATATAAAATTCACATTTATGGACACTTGTCCATAAACACAGTCACGCTCATTCATTTACTAATTCATTCATTAGTAACTATGACCACAAGGTTGTGATACAGAGAGAACGGAGAGTAAAGCCTAAAATATTTATTATCTTCACCTTTAAAAAAAAAGATTTTCTATCCCAGCTATAGGCCAAAAACATTTCGTACTCCCTACTGCTAACTACCAGTATACCAGACCACCTGATCTGTCTCTTGAGAAATCTGTATGCAGGTCAGGAAGCAACAGTTAGAACTGGACATGGAACAACAGACTGGTTCCAAATAGGGAAAGGAGTACATCAAGGCTGTATATTGTCACCCTGTTTATTTAACTTATATGCAGAGTACATCATGAGACATGCGGGGCTGGATGAGGCACAAGCTGGAATCAAGATTGTCAGGAGAAATATCAGTAACCTCAGATATGCAGATGACACCACCCTTATGGCAGAAAGTGAAGAACTAAAGATCCTCTTGATGAAAGTGAAAGAGGAGAGTGAATAAGTTGGCTTAAAACTCAACATTCAGAAAACGAAGATCATGGCATCTGGTCCCATCACTTCATGGGAAATAGATGGGGAAACAGTAGAAACAGTGATAGACTTTATTTTGGGGGACTCCAAAATCACTGCAGATGGTGATTGCAGCCATGAAGTTAAAAGACGCTTACTCCTTGGAAAAAAATTTTGACCTACCTAGACATCATATTAAAAATCAGAGACATTACTTTGCCAACAAAGGTCTGTCTAGTCAAGGCTATGGTTCTTCCAGTGGTTATGTATGGATGTGAGAGTTGGACTATATAGAAAGCTGAGCACTGAAGAACTGATGCTTTTGAACTGTGGTGTTGGAGAAGACTCTTGAGAATCCCTTGGACTGTAAGGAGATCCAACAGTCCATCCTAAAGGAAATCAGTCCTGAATATTCATTGGAAGGACTGATGTTGAAGCTGAATTCCAATACTTTGACCACCTGATTCATTTGAAAAGACCCTGATGCTGGGAAAGATTGAAGGCGGGAGGAGAAGGGGATGGCAGAGAATGAGATGGTTGAATGGCATCACTGACTCAATGGACATTAGTTTGAGTAAACTTCAGGAGCTGGTGATGGACAGGAAAGCCTGCCGTGCTGCAGTCCATGGGGTCACAAAGAGTCAGACTCGACTTGGGCGACTGAACTGAACTGGTGACTACTTGATGAAAAAAGGACACAAAAATATAGAAACCACATTAAATATACCATCAAATTTCACTATTTAGCATATCTATAATGCACACAAAACATCTTGAGGATCACTATCTACTTCAATTTTTCAAACCAGTTTGCTGCTGCTGCTGCTGCTAAGTCACTTCAGTTGTGTCTGACCCCATAGATGGCAGCCCACCAGGCTCCCCTGTCCCTGGGATTCTCCAGGCAAGAACACTGGAGTGGGTTGCCATTTCCTTCTCCATGCATGAAAGTGAAAAGTGAAAGTGAAGTCGCTCAGTCGTGTCTGACTCTTAGCGACCCCATGGACTGCAGCCTACCAGGCTCCTCTGTCCATGGGATTTTCCAAGCAAGAGTACTGGAGTGGGGTGCCATTGCCTTCTCCGTCAAACCACTTTATGAGGGAACTAATATTACCTATTTTACAAGTAAAAAACTGAGGCTCAAGGAGAACATGGACTGGAATTCATCTTAAGTCTCATGCTTCCATGTTCAGTACTCAATTCATTACATCCAAGATGCTTTATAATCACAAGGTAAGTTCACTGTTACCATTATCATTTTACTTAAGGGATTAGCAAAGATTTTAATGGCCACAACCAAAGAATAATTATAATCTGAATTGTTAATATTTCAAAAATTCAGAAAATTAGAAAATTATAGAATTATTTTGAATTATTTTTTCCTTGAGGAAAACACTAGATATTTCTCACATTTATTAGAGCAGTTTTTTCAAGTTTGTGCGAAACCTGGACTATACAGCCTTGTTACTTGTCAAAGTAAGCATAAGAACTTCTTTTATCTTCCAAAAGATTTTCTAAAGTTTTAAGTATTTACATACATCAAATGATACTTCAGGGACTTCCCTGGTGGTCCAGTGGTTAAGAATACACCTGCCAATGTATGGGTCATGGGTTCAATCCCTGATCTGGGAAGATTCTACATCCCATGGGGCAACTAAGCCTGTGTGCCACAACTCCTGAAGCCCTCATGCTCTGGAGCCCATGATCTGCAACAAGAGAAGCCTCCACTCACCACAACTAGAGAAAGCCCACACATAACAGCAAAGACCCAGTACAGCCAAAAATAAAATAAATAAATAAATAAAATTATTTCAAAGAAGAAAACAGAGTTTTAAAAGGTACTTCAAAATGTTGATAATATCAAAGTAGTGTAAATTATCAAAATTTCAAAGTAGTGTAAATCAAAATGGTGATCAAATTTCTAAAATAAGAAAGCAATACATTGGCTTAAAATTATCAAAACTTAAGAATTTCTGACATTCTTGAAAAATGTTTATTCAGCAAAATATTTTATGCATTTGCCAGTACTCACACACATAAATTTAGTGCCACTATTTATTTAATCCCTCTATATATGAGGACTGCAAGGAGATCCAACCAGTCCATTCTGAAGGAGATCAGCCCTGGGTGATCTTTGGAAGGACTGATGCTAAAGCTGAAACTCCAGTACTTTGGCCACCTCATGCGAAGAGTTGACTCATTGGAAACGACTCTGTTGCTGGGAGGGATTAGGGGCAGGAGGAGAAGGGGACGACAGAGGATGAGATGGCTGGATGGCATCACTGACTCGATGGACGTGAGTCTGAGTGAACTCCGGGAGTTGGTGATGGACAGGGAGGCCTGGTGTGCTGCGATTCATGGGGTTGCAAAGAGTTGGACACGACTGAGCAACTGAACTGAACTGATACTTGCAAGTGAAAATAATAAAAAAAAGTTGTCAAATAATTTTAAATTTGGTTTCTTTGCAAATTTCACAATTCAGGCAATATTTCTACTCAGAAGCTAGGTATATAATTAGTACTAAAATTTCATCTTTTAGTCACAGTGGTTTATAGAAAGCACATTCTATCCTCTGACCTTTGGTCATGTTACTTATTTCCCCCCAAAATTTTCTATCAATATTTTAAAACTTCTCTAAGAAAGATCTACACTAAATTATTATAGGAGTAACACCAAATGAGTGTTCTTTACTGTGACATAAACTGAGAGCAAAACATAGTTGGTGAACCATTAAATAACTGGAAAATTTAGCATTAGTTTTGTGAATAATTTAATCAAGTCACATTTTAAATCTCAGACTGGTAACCTATACAAATGTTACTCCCAAAAGTCTACTTTACCCATCAAAAGGAATTTCAAAAAATAGGTTAGCATCCCAGACTAGTTTCATCATAAAAATCACCTGGCACCTTTTAAAACTAGATTTCCTGGACGCTCCATGGAATTCAGTATATCTGGGGCCAAGGAATCTATTTTTAGTAAGTGTCATAGATCAGAGGTTCTCATAGTATGGTTCCCAAGCCAATAATATTAGCATCATCTGGAACTTGATAGAAATGCAAACCCAGCCCAGACCTCATGAATTAGGTCCAGGTGAGAAGCTGACAAATTTCATCAAGGAGACAAATTTAAGAAGCATTCTGTATAACACAAAGTACTTGTCAGTTGTACGATATTACCAAACAAATGGAAAATCAACAAGGAGGAGAAGAAGGAAGAAAAAAAGAAAAAAGAAATAAAAAAGGAATACAAACAAAAGCAAAGGGACCTAAATATATGTCAAGTTAACAACATAACCACGTGAAGTGGAAGGGGAGGGGATACCCTAGTTAACTGCACAGAATCTCGATCATGCAACCTTCAGCATTAGCAAAGGTAAGGTGAGTCAACACAGACACTGCGCTCTAGTCACTGTACACTGGACTCTTTGTTTCCTACAGCAGTATGGCTTAGCTATTCCAAAATTACTTTGTGTGTATTTTAGGACTAAGCAACTAGATAATGTATTGTTGGAAAGGGAAGCAAGATTTCTCACTTCTAGAAAAAGGTGTTTGTTGTTGCTCAGTCACTAAGTCACGTCCAACTCTTTGTGATCCCATGGACTGCAGCACACCAGGCTCCTCTGTCCTTCACTATCTCCTGGAGTTTGTTCAAGCTCATGTCCATTAAGTTGGTGATGCCATCTAACCATCTCATCTTCTGTTGCCCACCTTCTCTGCCTGCCCTCAATCTTTTCCAGCCTAAGAGTATTTTCCAATGAGTTGGCTCTTCACATCAGATGGCCAAAGTATTGGAGCTTCAGTTTCAACATCAGTCCTTCCAGTGAGTATTCAGGGTTAATTTCCTTTAGGATTGACTGGTTTGATCTCCTTGCTGTCCAAGGGACTCTCAAGAGCTTCTCCAGCAACACAATTCAAAGGCATCAATTCTTCAGCACTCAGCCTTGTTTATGGTCCAACTCTCACATCCATCCATGAATACTGGAAAAATCATAGCTTTGACTCTCTGGACCTTTGTTGGCAAAGTGATGTCTTTGTCTTTTAATATGCTGTTTAGGTTTGTCATGGCTTTCCTTCCAAGGAGCAAGTGTCTTTAATTTCATGACTGAAGTCACTATTGTTACAAGAAAAGAAAAGCACTGCTAGAATAGATCCTGCAGTTTTGAACTAGAACAAGAGATATCAGTATGAACACACGCTTTTTTGTTATGTATATACAGAGAGATACAAAAATATAGATTTCTGAGTATTATGTGTATTATGCACATTGTGTGTGTACTGTGTGTATGCATACATATAACAAACTCTGTAACTAAGGGGGCCTAGAAACAATGCCACTCAAGGAACAGTGAGCATTTAGCCCCCAGACACCACTTTGTGAACATCATTCTCCAACAAAATGGAATCAGGGCTCCTTGGAGAAATGGCTGATTCCAGTGTCAGAGCAGGAAAAGCATAAAATCAACCTGAAAATTCTTCTAGTGTTAGAAAGTAAGGAGTCCTATTTTAAAAAAAAAAAAAAAGATAGATGGAAAACATCAAAAGGACACAGAAGCCAGTTTAAATAAGCCCCAACCTGGCAAATGTTGGACAGTGTGATCAAAAAAATGAATAATAATAGTAACTGAATAGCTCATGAAATAAAATAATAATCTGTGAGTCCATCTTGATGGGAAAGAAGGAAGGAAAAGGAGAAGGGCAAGGAAAGAAAAAAGGTAAGAGCAAAAGAATGGAAAGTACTTCTCACAGAGCCTAGCATTGTGGCTTGCATACAGCTTCTTGATTAAATAACACTATGTCTAAAGAAACACTATGCCCAAAGAAAGGCAATGCCAAAGAATGTTCAAACTACCGCACAATTGCACTCATCTCACATGCTAGTAAAGTAATGCTCAAAATTCTCCAAGCCAGGCTTCAGCAATATGTGAACCGTGAACTTCCTGATGTTCAAGCTGGTTTTAGAAAAGGCAGAGGAACCAAAGATCAAATTGCCAACATCCACTGGATCATGGAAAAAGCTAGAGAGTTCCAGAAAAACATCTATTTCTGCTTTATTGACTATGCCAAAGCCTTTGACTGTGTGGACCACAATAAACTGTGCAAAATTCTGAAAGAGATGGGAATACCAGACCACCTGACCTGCCTCTTGAGAAACCTGTATGCAGGTCTGGGAGCAACAATTAGAACTGGACATGGAACAATGGACTGGTTCCAAATAGGAAAAGGAGTTCGTCAAGGCTGTATATTGTCACCCTGTTTACTTAACTTATATGCAGAGTACATCATGAGAAATGCTGGCCTGGAAGAAACACAAGCTGGAATCAAGATTGGCGGGAGAAATATCAATAACCTCAGATATGCAGATGACACCACCCTTATGGAAGAAAGTGAAGAGGAACTCAAAAGCCTCTTGATGAAAGTGAAAGTGGAGAGTGAAAAAGTTGGCTTAAAGCTCAACTTTCAGAAAACGAAGATCATGGCATCCGGTCCCATCACTTCATGGAAAACAGATGGGGAAACAGTGGAAACAGTGTCAGACTTTATTTTTCTGGGCTCCAAAATCACTACAGATGGTGACTGCAGCCATGAAATTAAAAGACTCTTACTCCTTGGAAGGAAGGTTATGACCAACCTAGATAGCATATTCAAAAGCAGAGACATTACTTTGCCAACAAAGGTTCGTCTAGTCAAGGCTATGGTTTTTCCTGTGGTCATGTATGGATGTGAGAGTTGGACTGTGAAGAAGGCTGAGCACCGAAGAATTGATGCTTTTGAACTGTGGTGTTGGAGAAGGCTCTTGAGAGTCCCTTGGACTGCAAGGAGATGCAACCAGTCCATTCTGAAGGAGATCAGCCCTGGGATTTCTTTGGAAGGAATGATGCTAAAGCTGAAACTCCAGTACTTTGGCCACCTCATGCAAAGAGTTGATTCATTGGAAAACACCCTGATGCTGGGAGGGATTGGGGGCAGGAGAAGGGGACGACAGAGGATGAGATGGCTGGATGGCATCACTGACTCAATGGACGTGAGTCTCAGTGAACTCCGGGGGTTGGTGATGGACAGGGAGGCCTGGTGTGCTGTGATTCATGGGGTCGCAAAGAGTCGGACACGACTGAGCGACTGATGTGATCTGATGTCTAAAATTTCTCAATTAACACTGAGCACACTTGTTTACAAATAACGTATCTTTCTTTTCTCAAAATTTTAGTTGGTTCTTTTTTATACTGTCAATTTCTCTTATTATATTCATATTTTCTTTATATCCTTGAGTACATGGAGGATATTACTACTAATCATCTGCTGGTTCTATCATCTCAGCCATTTCTGAGTCCGCATCTATTGTCTATTTTTTTCTTTTTCTCTGGGTTATGGTTTACTTTTTCCTGTCCTTCATATATGCAGAATTTTTCACAGGATGCCAGGCATGGTGAATATTACATTTTTGAGTGTTGGATCATGCTGTTTTTTCTTAGAGAATGTTGAATTTTGTTCTGGCAATTGGTTATTTGGGTGACTTAAGTGTGAACCTTTTAAGCTCTTTAGGGGGAAATGTAGATCAGCCTTGACGCTAGGGCTAATCTGGCCACACTTTTTTTTAAACTTTTTATTTTGGGTATTGGGGGATAGACTATTAATAATGTTGTGATAGTTTCAGATGAATAGTGAAGGGACTCAGTCATACAAAGACATGTATCAATTCTCCCCCAAATTGGCTTCTCATCCAGGCTGGCTGGACCCATTTTAAAGTGTGGATATTATGGGGTTTCTGCTGGTATTCAACACTTCAGTAGCTCAGTCATGTCCAACTCTTTGCAAACCCCATGGACTGCATCATGCCAGGCTTCCCTGTCCATTACCAACTCCCTTGAACTTGCTCTAACTCATGTCCATTGAGTCAGTGATGCCATCCAACCATCTCAACCTCTGTCGTCCCTTTCTCCTCCTGCCTTCAATCTTTCCCAGTGTCAGGGTCTTTTCCAGTGAGTCAGTTCTTCACATCAGGTAGCCAAAGTATTGGAGTTTCAGCTTCAACATCACTCCTTCCAATGAATATTCAGGATTCATTTCCTTTAGGATTGACTGGTTGGATTTCCTTGCAGTCCAAGGGACTCTCAAGAGTCTCCTCCAACATCACAGTTCAAGAGCATCAATTCTTCAGCACTCAGCTTTCTTTATGGTCCAGATCTCACATCCATAAATGACTACTGGAAAAACCATAGCTTTGACTAGACAGAACTTTGTCAGCAAAGTAATATCTCTTTTTAATGTGCTGTCTAGGTTGGTCATAGTTTTTCTTCCAAGGAAAAAGCATCTTTTAATTTCATGGCCACAGTTACCATCTGCAGTGATTTTGGAGCCTAAGAAAATAAAGTTTGTCACTGTTTCCATTGCTTCCCTGGAGAAGGCAATGGCACCCCACTCCAGTACCTGGAAAATCCCATGGACAGAGGAGCCTGGTAGGCTGCAGTCCTTGAGTTTGATAAGAGTTGGACACGACTGAGTGACTTCACCTTCCCTTTTCACTTTCAGGCATTGGAGAAGGAGATGGCAACCCACTCCAGTGTTCTTGCCTGGAGAATCCCAGGGACAGGAGAGCTTGCTGGGAGGCCATCTATGGGTTCGCACAGAGTTGGACATGACTGAAGTGACTTAGCAGCTTAGCAGCAGCCATTGCTTCCCCATCAATTTGCTGTGAAGTGATGCAACCAGATGCCATGACCTTGGCTTTTTGAATGTTGATATTTAAACCAACTTTTTCAATCTCTTCTTTCACTTTCATCAAGAGGTTCTTTAGTTCTTCTTCATTTTCTGTCATAGGGTGGTGTCATCTGTGTATCTGAGGTTATTGATATTTCTCCTAGCAATCTTGATTCCAGCTTGTGCTTCATCCAGCCTGGCATTTCTCATGATGTACTCTGCATATGAGGTAAATAAACAGGGTGACAATATACAGCCTTGACATACTCCTTTCCAAATTTGGAACCAGTCTGTTGTTCCATGTCCGGGTCTAACTGTTACTTCTTGACCTGCATACAGATTTCTCAGGAGGCAGGTAAGGTGGTCTGGTATTCCCATCTTTTGAAGAATTTGCCAGTTTGCTGTGATCTACACAAAGACTTTAGTGTGATCAATGAAGCAGAAGTAGATATTTTTCTGGAACTCACTTGCTTTTTCAATGATCCAACGGATATTGGCAATTTGATCTCTGGTTCCTCTGCCTTTTCTAAGTCCAGCTTGAACATCTGGAAGTTCATGGTTCACATATTGTTGAAGCATGACTTGGAGAATTTTGAGCATTACTTTGCTAGCGTGTGAGATGAGTGCAATTGTGCGATAGTTTAAACATTCTTTGGCATTGCCCTTCTTTGGGATTGGAATGAAAACTGACCTTTTCCAGTCCTGTGGCCACTGCTGAGTTTTCCAAATTGGCTGACATATTAAGTGCATCACTTTCACAGCATCATCTTTTAGGATTTGAAATTGCTCAACTGGAATTTCATCACCTCCACTAGCTTTGTGCATAGTGATTCTTCCTAAGGCCCACTTGACTTCACATTCCAGGATGTCTGGCTCGAGGTGAGTTATCACACCATCATGGTTATCTGGGTCATGAAGATCTTTTTTGTATAGTTCTTCTGTGTATTCTTGCCACCTCTTCTTAATATCTTCTGCTTCTGTTAGGTCCATATCATTTCTGTCCTTTTTTGTGCCCATCTTTGCATGAAATCTTCCCTTGGTATCTCTAATTTTCTTGAAGAGATCTCTAGTCTTTCCCATTCTATTGTTTTCCTCTATTTCTTTGCATTGATCACAGAGGAAGGCATTCTTATTTCTTCTTGCTATTCTTTGAGACCCTGCATTCAAGTGGGTATATCTTTCCTTTTCTCCTTTGCCTTTCAACAAGGACTCTCCAAATCTCTTTATAAGAAACTAATTATTCCTGGCCCTGTGTGACTTCTGTGAATTCCTTAGCTTACAGTTCTACTGACTTCTTTTTCAAGAAGTTTTCTTTCCCAAGATCATGGATGGACTGGTATTTAGACAAAGAATCAAGGCAACCCCGATGCTAATTCCCAAAGAAAGGCAATCCCAAAGAATGCTCAAACTATTGCACAATTGCACTCATCTCACATGCTGTTAAAGTAATGCTCAAAATTCTTCAAGCCAGGCTTCAACAATAAGTGAACCATGAACTTCCAGATGCTCAAGTTGGTTTTAGAAAAGGCAGAGGAACCAGAGATCAAATTGCCAACACCCATTGGATTATCAAAAAAGCAAGAGAGTTACAGAAAAGCATCTATTTCTGCTTTATTGACTATGCCTAAGCCATTGACTGTGTGGATCACCACAAACTGTGGAAAATTCTGAAAGAGATGAGCATACCAGATCACCTGACCTGCCTCTTGAGAAATCTGTATACAGGTCAGGAAGCAACAGTTAGAACTGGACATGGAACAACAGACTGGTTCCAAACAGGGAAAGGAGTACATCAAGGCTATATATTGTCACCCTGCTTAATTAACTTATATGCAGAGTACATCATGAGAAACACTGGGCTGGATGAAGCACAAGCTGGAATCAAGATTGCCAGGAGAAATATCAATAACCTCAGATATGCAGATGACTCCACCCTTATGGCAGAAAGCGAAGAAAAACTAAAGAACCTCTTGATGTAAGTGAAAGAGGAGAGTGAAACAGTTGGATTAAAGCTCAACATTCAGAAAATTAAGATCATGGCATCTGGTCCCATCACTTCATGGCAAATAGATGGGGAAACAGTAAGAGACTTTATTTTTTTAGGTTCCAAAATCACTGCAGATGGTGACTACAGCCATGAAGTTAAAAGATGCTTACTCCTTGGAAGAAAGGTTATGAGCAACCTAGACAGCATAGTAAAAAGCAGAGACATTACTTTGCCAACAGAGGTCTGTCTAGTCAAGGCTATGGTTTTTCCAGTGGTCATGTATGGATGTGAGAGTTGGACTATAAAGAAAGCTGAGTGATGAAGAATTGATGCTTTGGAGAAGACTCTTGAGAGTCCCTTGGACCGCAAGGAGACCCAACAGTCCATCCTAAAGGAAATCAGTCCTGAATGTTCATTGGAAGGACTGATATTGAACCTGAAACTCCAATACTTAGGCCACCTAATGAGAAGAACTGACTCATTTAAAAAGACTCTGATGCTAGGAAAGATTGAAGGCAGGAGGAGAAGGGGACGACAGAGGATGAGATGGTTGGATGGCATCACTGATTCAATGGACATGAGTTTGAGTAAACTCTGGGAGTTGGTGATGGACAGGGAGGCCTGGCGTGCTGCAGTCCATGGGTTGCAAAGAGTCAGACTTGACTGAGCGACTGAACTGAACTGTATGCTAATTTCTCTGTACCTCTCTACTTTGAGTATTCTGCTCCATTAATCAAGCCCGATTTTATTCTGAACTCTTCTCTCTTGTCTCCTCAGTTCAGAAATATTGTAGGGTTCTGTTTGAGTTCCCCCTCCTTGTATCATGTCCTGGAAGCTGCCTCCAGCCCAGAAAACGTTAATAATATAGAACTTGCTTTGTTTCCTTCTCTCGGGAATCACTGTTCTGTTTTGACTTTGTCCATTATCTGAAAATAGATGTTTCTTCTTTTATCAGGCTTTCTAATTGTTTATAATAGAGGAGTAATTCCAGAATATACTATTCCCTTATGGCCAGAAGACAGTTTTGTTGACCTTTTTATATTAACTTCTGAAGACTGTATTCACATAGTTCAAAACTTGGTTTTCTTTAAAGGCAGTAGTGAAACTGGGTAATTACTTGGTGGAAATTTGTGACCAAGGAAATCTATGTTTTAAATGGGAGTTATTGATTTGGTGTGTGTGTGTGTATATATATATATATATATATGTAATTAAATGTTGCTCAGCCATAAAAAGGAATGAAATTGAGTCATTTGTAATGATTTAGATGAAGCTAGAGTCTGTCATACAGAGTGAATTATGTCAGAAACAGAAAAATAAATATTGTATATTAATGCATGTATATGGAATCTAGAAAAATGGTACTTATGAACTTATGTGTAGGGCAGGAATAGAGACAGACATAGAGAATGGACTTGTCGACACAGGAGGGGAAGGAGAGGGTGGGATGAATTGAGAAGCAACACTGACATAAACACACTATCATTGGAAGCTAATGGAGAAAAGATAATCTCTTTAACAAGTGGTGCTGGGAAAACTGGTCAACGACTTGTAAAAGGATGAAATTAGAAAACTTTCTAACACCAAACACAAAAACAAACTCAAAATGGATTAAAGATCTAAATGTAAGACCAGAAACTATAAAACTCCTAGAGGAAAACATAGGCAAAACACTCTCTGACATAAATCACAGCAGGATCCTCTATGACCCACCTCCCAGAGTAATGGAAATAAAAGCAAACCATCTCTTGAAACTCTTGGCCTGAGTGTATACCAATGTTTAGACACAGATGTTAGCAGTTATTCAGCAACATGCAACATGCCCAGGAGGTCATATACTGGGTTAGTACAGACCATGCTTATACGAATCCAAACCAGGAGAGTAAGCATTGTGGTCTATACCTTACTGAGTTAAGGACTTGAGGAACAGGTACCATTAAGACTCATTTTACACAGGATGAAAATGAAGCACAAGGAATCCAAAAAATGGTTTAGGGCCATGCAGCCAAGAAGTTCCAGAATTAAGTCACGGGTCTTCTGCTAATTTCTGCCCCCACCCCTAGCTCAGGGTCCTGGTAGGCAACAAAATTCCACTCCAATGATTCATTGGAGCTTGGGCACCAAATGAATACTAAAATGGACATTTGCATTAAAGACATGTTAAAGTGCCAAAAAATAGATTTATAATATGCTTTTCACTTGATATTTGAAAATGTTACACTTCATACATTAAAAATCAATGGATTGGTTAAAAAATAAATAAATAAATACACTATCATGTGTAAAAGAGATAGCTAGTGTGAAGCTGCTATATAGCAGGGAGCTTAGCTTGGTGCTCTGTTATGACCTAAAGGGGTGAGATGGGGAGGTGGGAGGAAAGCTTAAGAAGGAGGAGGTATATTTATAATTAGAGCTTATTCACATTGCTGTACAGCAGAAACTAACAAAACATTGTAAAGTAATTATACTGCAATTAAAACATAAATTCAAAAGTAAATGAGAGTTATTGCAGCATATGTATTGGCTGAGAGGAAAACTTGATGATGCAGGAACGAGAGGAAATAACTGCAAGAACAAATTCCTTGAGTGACAACAGGGGATGGGACTCAAAACACAGAAGAAAGGGTTCATTTTATATTGGAGCACATTAGCAGTTAAAGATGACAAGGAAAACTGCACAGGCACAGACATCAGCAGGATGATAGATTTTGGTGAGAAAAGCGAAAATGAGAACTCGCACCCCCACTCCCGTTTTCCCAGTGGAAACCAAAAGCAAGATCATCAGTGAGTTTCTCAGGCTCCCTCCAAGGGAAGCCAGCTGCCATAGTGTGATGTGCTCCATGGAGAACCCATGAGACAAAGAACTGGGGGAGGCCTCCTGTCAAAGCCAGGGAGAGACAAAGGCTTTCTGACCAGTGGTCCCTGGGGACCTTGGAAGCCGAGGGAGTGAGCTCGCAAACAGATCCTCCTAAAATTGAACCTTAAAATAACTGCAGTCCTAGCTGACATCTGCATGGCAGCCTTGTGAAAGACACTGAGGCAGATGTCTCCAGATGTTGCAGCTGGGTTCTGGACCCATGGAAGCTATGAAATGATGAATGATTTTTGTTTTAGGCCACTAAATTTGGGGTAATTTATTATATGGCATAGATAGCCAAGGAAGATACCAGTACCTGGAAGTGGGGTGCTGCTATAATACCTAAAAAAGTGGCTGTGGCTTTCAAACTAGGTGATGGAGAGAGGCTGGAAGTATTTGGAGAAGCATGTGGAGAAAGCGTGAAATACCTTGAATAGACTGTTGGCAGAAACCTACATTTTAAGGACACTGCCAGTGAGGACATGAAAGGAAGTGGGAAATATGTGATTGGAGACTGGAGGAAATGGGGTCTTCTTTATGTTGTGGCCGAAAGCTATGTATCACATCTGCGGTTCTGTGGACAGAATAGAAGGTGCCTACTGAACTGGTGATCTCTCTCCAGGCAATTTCCAAACAAGTGTTGAAAGTGCCTCTTGTTTCTTCGTGCTGCAAGAGGAGAGATATTCCTTGAGAAAGGGCTGTTAGACAAAAGAATTTTTAATAGTACTTGAGAGTTGTGACATTCTCAGCCTCTCCAGTTGGCAAACAATGTTAGAACTATGAAATGGCTTCTGAGCATAAATCAAAGGGAAGGCAGGGAAGAGCTTATTTCTAAGAGCTCTATGGGCTTTTATCTAATAGAGTGAATCCTAGTAAGATTCCCAGGCTGCTGTGTGATCTTGTGAGAGAAACACTTTGGCTTAGACTGCAGGAGGCTGAGGTAATAAAGGGAGTAGGCCTAATATGAGGGGTTGGGGGAGAGGTGGTCAGAGTAGGATCCTTGAAACTGAAATTATAAAAAAGATCCAGTTTATCAGCAGTGGCAAGATCCATGAGAATTGGTGAACTAGATGTGGTGAAAACAAGATGAGTCAAAATAAAGCTTTGAAGAAATTGAAGACCATTCAGGTGGGTGCTGAAATCACTGAGAATGCTGACAGAGCGATTCTGAAGAGACAAATAAACTGGGTGTTAGCAGTTACAAAAGTCCAAACTCCCTCGTCACCCTTGCCTATTCATCCACCTTGCTTTCTCATCATTCCCCAGCTTCCCAACCACACATTTGGGAATTTCAAGTTCTCAAATGCCTTTATTTGACTGTGTTTTATTGAAAATGCTCTTCACTCTCTCTGGTTCATTCTTCTCTCCCCGCTTAGAATCTAAACAGATACTTTTAGCATATGTTTCTGCAAGTCCCCATAGGTATTATATCACAGCATTTTCAAACTTTATGTTCTTTATCTTTACTATTAGGTCCAAGAGGGCAAGGGTTGAGTCTGAATTGCTTAACGCTGTTCCCTATACTCAGTTCAGTGTCTGATGTACTCATAGGCACTTCACAAAGGAAGAAGAGGATTTCCTTCCTAGGTTTAAGAGAAAATTTCAAAATAGCAAATATCTGTCATGCTGTACTTTGGATTCTCTGACAAACATTAATATCTGAGTTCAAACAATGCAAGATTTTAGTTCCCTTTAAATATATACTTATTTACACACAGAAGAATTTGAAAGAGTTCTCTTGTGAATTTTCTAACGCATTAGGGAGGTGCTTTTGATGAAAAACTTTTCTATAGTAATCATCATTATAGATTTCCTATTCCATAGAGGTTTCATCTGTTATATTGGTCAGTTCTTCCTCCTGAGCTGAAGAGTCTTATTTAAATTATTTGGAGATGTATTGCCCAAAGATGTACACAAAAATATCATTCAAGACAGAAACAGCATGTGAGAGTTGGTAAAATGGACATAGTAACCAAATTATACAGTGAAGACTACAAATAAAGTGGCAAATGGGAATTCCCTGGCAATCCAGTGGTTAAGACTCCACACGTCCACTGCAGGGGACCAGGGTTCAATCCTCAGCTGGCGAATAAAGATCCCACACACCACATGGTATGGCCAAAAATAATAAAAATTATTTCTTTTAATAAGTGGAAAGAAAAGAAAAACAAGACATTTCTCAAATGGTATGTAATAGGACAGGTTTTCCTATATTCATATTTTTAGAAACCTGAGTTCAAAATAACTTTCAACTCAGGTTGAAAGAATGTACTAAATTCATCATATGAGCAAGTTGAAAAATCTGTTTAATATTATAATTTTCTCATTTTTCTGGGTCCATTTAGATGAACAGACCAATGACCACTTAGCTGACTAAAGTTCAAATTCTCAGCTATTCCTAATTTACTATGCAATTTTGAAATGCTCTGATATATTCATACATAGAATATATCATAGAATGCAGACCTCCAGACATAACTATGGCCCACACATTATAAAATATAAATCCTTACACATTGTCATAGAGCTATCAAACTGGGCACATTACCCTACCTCACTGATAATATTTGAAATTCTCTCAAATGGCACCTAGTGAGATTTTGATCACCACCAAAGTATTCAGATCATCACAAAAAGGTACTTCATTGTAAAGGAATTAGTTTCTCTGAGCTAAAATGTGTTTTGGTTAAATAAAGCAGGAAACTTTATGCCCCAGAGGTCAAATATATCTTCATCAACCACAATGCTTCCTTTCTTCGCTCAAGACCCAGAAGTTGTGGTGAGTCTCCTTTGCTCTAAGACCAACCCTTCATCTGTGCTCTTTTTCTGGAATTTGCCTATTCAACTATTCACTCTCTGTCACAAATATTCAGCGTGTCCCCTTCTACCATATCTTCAATTTTTCTCTCTCTGCTGGGTCATTTTCTATAAACTAGAAGCAAGCTCATTCTTTCCCATCCTTTAGATGTTCTCCTTTGGCTGAGCATTGCCTATTACTCCTCCACCTTCCCCATTTCACTACTCAGCTAAGCTTCTTGGGCCTCTTGAGATTTGCAGCCCAGTCATTTCTGTTGTGGACATTTATCTACTAGCTGCCCCCAGCATCTGCCTGGAAAAACTACTCTTCTGGTAGACTGAAACACTGGCAGATAGATATAGCACATTCTCACCAATCAGATACGCCCATTCAAGACACTGGCCCTAATGAGACCTGCACTTGTTAAAGCAGCAGGGGTTTGCAGGGACTTCTAGACTTATCTAGTGATCAGCATCAGAGGTGAAAATTATCACACTCAATCTCCAGATGAGACAGCAGGGGGTGTCTTATCTGTTCTACTCCTAGGGTGACTTTAAAAATTAGTTCAGGGAATCCCCTGGTGCTCCAGTGGTTAGAGACCAGCACTTCCACTGCAGAGGGCACTGGTCTGATCCCTGGGCAGGGAACTAAGATCCTGCAAGCCACGTGGCAGGGCCAAAAGACAAAATCAGTCCAGCCATTTAACGTAAGTTGTAAATATTAACTACAGTCTGATAGTCAGTAGAAAAATAAGGATGATAGTAGCTTTGCTTCTTCTAAAATTTGTCTTATTTACCTTTATACAAGAAATTTTTCATATTTTGGTTATTAGCTCACTCATCCTTGAAATCTCAACTCAGCTGTCTCCTTCCTAGGGAAACCTTCACTCCTCTCTTTTCCCACCAGTACACTAGACTTCCCCACCTGAGGCTCTCACATAAGTCTTGTGCTCCCACATCAGTAATCACTAAAACTCAAATCCTATTTTGAGACATATTTGTACATATCTGTCCAAATCACTAATCTATGAATGGCTCAAGAGCAGAGACTATAACTATTCTTTTTTAAAATATAAGACAAAATACATTTTCAAAATTAAAAGCATGAGGCAAAACAAAGAATGATGTTGTGTAAGGTTAATGGGAAAGTATATCAAGAAGATGTAACAGTTATGAACATAGATCTATCCAACAATAGAGTCTAGAAATACATAGGACAACATATGGTAAAATAGTGAGAAGAAATATATAAATCAACCATTCCAGTTATCTTAAAAAGTTGAAGTAAAACACACATTTAGCAAAGTGTCTGAATACATCCTTTTGTTGACATCTGTGTTCTTTAAATGTTTTTACTGTGGTAAAATGTACACAACATATACCATTTTAAGTGTACAAAATTCAGTGACAGTACATTCACACTGTTGGGTAACCATCCTTACCATTCAACTTCAGAACTTTTGTCATCTTCCCAAACTGAAACTCTATACCCATTTAAACAAGAATTCTTCATTACCCCTCCTCTAGTCCCCGGCAGCCATCATTCTGCTTTCTGTCTCTATTCATCTTTATATGGACAGTTTCTAGCACAGCACAGCCAAACAATTTTATTTTAATTCAAATAGGAATAGTAGGTATTATCACTGGAATTATTAGAAAAATTTGAATGACCTATTTACTGTAAGAATTGTTAAGTATGGCTGTTTGAAACCACTGTTGTGGCTTTCTACCGAGCACAAACATATATTAAGCACACACATTTTCAAGACAATAAAAAGATCAAATATGAGAGAAAAATCTGCCAGAAAAATAAATATAAACTTTCCCCCTTTCTTCAGTCAAATACCTAAGACTCCTGAATTGAGTTTACACTTCTTTGCAAATATATGCCCATCCACATCTACAATGTCTTGCTACCTGAACCAATATGAGGAGAAAAGAGAAAACCTAATGGGAGGAGAAAGTCATACAAAAAACACAGAAATGTACACTGATATAAAAGGAAATATAGGGATAGGAGAGCTTTTGTAATCTACTTCTGTATATGGAAGCTCTTGTATTACAGAAAAAAAAAATTGTGTCATGGGAATGTCAAATTTTATTTATTTGGTACTTACAGAACATATAAAAGATGGACCTTAAGGTCATAATTCTTGAAAGGATTCTTAAATAATGACTCAATATTACAGATGAATAATTTCAAGTCCTCTTTCATCCAGCACTGTATGTTCCAGTTTGCACCTGAATTAAAAATAAACTAAATTAAATCTGAAAAAACCATTCTGAACAGCCCAATGAAAGGGAAGGGCTAAATTAAATTTACCAGTGTTCTGATACAACTACCACTGTCCATTCTGAGAGAAAAAGAACAAGCTCTAATTGGTCATATGTCTGTGCCCATTTAGTTCCTTTGGCCTTCAGTTTCCTTCTTCATAAAGCAAGAGAATTAAATTCAATTATTGTTTCTCAAATTTTTTAAAATCTTGAACCACTTATGTAGGACAGAAGACCCCAAAACTCACCTAGTTCAGTTCATCCCCACTTTCCAAGAGACAAGAGACCATGAACGATCAAAGTACAGCAAATTTAGTGTAGCATTTCTGTGTCTGCTTTAGCGGTAAAGCATGGTGATTCACACTGGAATCACCAATAAGATGCATATCTTAAATTTTTGTTATTATAATATTATAGGCCCCACATACAAATAAGGAGAGTATATTTCACTGTATACTGAAAAATTCACCTGATAAACTATTGGTGATTTGTAATTTAGAAAGCAGGCACAGCAACAGCTAAAAATTATGACTAATTTAATACAACACCAAAAGTATCTTAAGCAATACTAACATATTTCCCCATTTGGAGAATTTCTAGCTAGTAGTGACTTTGCATCGGTTGAGCCTTATGAAGTAAATAGCCCATGTGGCAGAAATTTACATGGAAATCCTCAGTAACCACCACTTAACCTAGTAACTTTAGTTACACAAAGTTAAACTCAATAAACTAACTAGTTAATAGCCCTTGCTGCTAAGTCACTTCGTGTCCGACTCTGTGCGACCCCATAGACGGCAGCCCACCAGGCTCCCCGTCCCTGGGATTCTCCAGGCAAGAACACTGGAGTGGGTTGCCATTTCCTTCTCTAGTGTGTGAAAGTGAAAAGTGAAAGTGAAGTCGCTCAATCGTGTCCAGCTCTTCTCGACCCCATGGACTGCAGCCTACCAGGCTCCTCCATCCATGGGATTTTCCAGGCAAGAGTACTGGAGTGGGGTGCTACTGCCTTCTCTATACATAAATTAAAATCTGCAGCATCATAATCATTTCACTTGATAACTGAAAAAAGTGCTAACATTTTTTGATCATTTCAAGGCTAGTCACAAGGACCTTCACATTTTAAGTCCATTCTTAATATATCCAACAATCACTGGAATGGTGAAGTTAAGCTCCCTTACAAATTAAAAAAAGTGCTTCATTTAAAATTAAATGCCTAAAGACAGAGACACTAGGAAGTATTTGAAGAGAAGTTGCTCAGTCGCGTCCGACTTTTTGCAACCCCATGGACTGTAGCCTACCAGGTTCCACCATCCATGGGATTTTCCAGGCAAGAATACTGGAGTGGGTTGCCATTTCCTTCTCCAGGAGATCTTCCCGACCCAGGGATTGAACCCGGGTCTCCTACATGGTAGGCATTGTAGGCAGACACTTTTACCGTTTGAGCCACCAGGGAAGATCAGTATTACCTCTAACTTGTTCTAAAACTCTGATCTTACTGAACAATTATGCTTTATCCTTACTCCTAACCTGATCTCAACAAACTATTTCTTCCATCTAATCAGTGGTGCTTTGGCACTACAAGGGACATGTGGCAAAGTTTGGAGATCCATTTTGATTGTCACAACTGCTGAGTGAGTGTTACAGGCATCAGCTGGGTAGAAGCCAGGGATGCTTCTAAACATCCCGTGCTTGAGCTTAGTGGCTCAGTTATGTCCGACTCTTTGCGACTCTATGGACTGTAAACCGCCAGGCTCCTCTGTCCATGGGATTCTCCAGGCAAGAATACTGGAGTGGGTTGCCATTTCCTTCTCCAGGGAATCTTCCCAACCCAGGGATCAAGTCCATGGCTCCTGTGTCTCCTGCATTGCAGGTGGATTCTTTACCACTGAGTCACTGGTATAACGCACAAACCAGTCCCCCATAACCAAGAATCACCTGGCCCACAATGTCAAAAATTTTGAGGCTGAGAAATTCTGATGAACCCTACACAGGAGTACTATATTGATATATGCCTTTATTTTCATATTATAGATGTTTATGGTGCTAAGTCAATTGTCTCTGTTCTATTTAGCTCTTCCAGAAGGCTTGGAGATAATTTTGTTGTTTATATTTCCAGATGCAAAATTATTAATTACACTAGCTACATTCAGTATACATTACACTTAAATAACAAGAAAAAAGTGATTTAAAATATATGCATTGGCTACTCAGATTCCTTACTTGCTTCAGAATTTAATTCAACAGGATTATCTGCCATTTGATATTTTATCTATTTAAAAAGAATAAGATACACTTTTTATTTTAAAGCAAATTTAGAAGACTATAAAAATATATTTTAAGGTTAAAAAATTCCCTCATTTACATTTTTATTTCCATGGGACATAAAATAACTGGGGACTTATTAGTTTGGTCACATGATAATCCTAATTTTATCACTAATATAAAATGGTAATATTTACTCAGAATCACATCCAGAGACATCTATTTCACACAAGTTTCAGAGAATGAAAATATTTTATCCAATATAGTTAAGTAACAACTAATGCTTGGAACATTAAAATACTTACCTGTTTGCTGAAAAACTAAAGAATTTACTGTTGTAACAAATGCCTTCCCTTCAATGTCATCTGTATATACAGAGCAGTTTTTATCTTCCTCGCTCCAAAAGCAACAGTGGAAAGTTGTTCTGGATGATAAGTTAGATAAGTAGGTACCACTTGAATTAAGCTTAGTTTCAACAACTGCCTCATAACGTCCATTCAAATTTGAAGTGTTCTTTGAGATTCCAGGAGGAAAGAGGAAGTCATATGTTGTATTTGATGGCATGCAAGACAACTTAAATTTCCAGGGAGTAATTGGATATGCCAAGTTAAATGCAGTTATTACATAAATAAATTCTGTTAGGACATTTAAAAGACACAGAGAAAAGCAATTAATCATTTTGATTAAGATATCAATAGGAAGTATCTAAGAGTAAATGATGTAGTTCTCAATAGTTATTATTAAACTTTCTAAGTGCTCAATCAATGCCTAATGCATAACTCGGTGCTTCCATTGAACACTGTGTTATACTTAAGAGGGTACATTTACTTATGGAGATAACTTGACTCTTTAGCAACCCTTTTTGGAAATTCACACTTCATTTACCCCATTAATCTAACAATTCATATTTATATTTTAATGAAAGTAAATTACAGCTAAACTCAATTTCCTTTACCAAAAAAATAAATAAATTACTCTAATGGACTTCCAGCCTAATGCCATCTGGATGTGCAATTATATAAGCAAATATTAAAGTGCTGTTTTAATATTTCTTAAGGAGAATAATGCCAAAATGTTAACACTACTTTCAATGAGTGATTTTAGAAAGGGTCTGTCTTCAACATCAGAACAGCTGGATGATTTCCTGAATATGCCCATGATTCTCCAGATATACAATATCACGTAAGATATGTCCTTAGTATCCTCCAATAATTGATGAACAATGACAGACTTCTTACAGGAAACATTCACTGCTGATTAAAGATCATGTATCACTCACCCATAAAATTAAGAACAATTTTATAAACCTGTACCCTTCCAGAAAACCTTAAAAGTGATACTTGTTTTTTAAATAATTGTTTGAAAATAAAATAATTAATTCTCCATAATTCTTTCTTTTACAAGTTATTCTAATCATCCAACAATTGTGTTGCCTCATATACAAAGCAATGCAGAATGAGAATTCTAAGAATTTTGCATGGCGTCTATAGAGTGAGACCTTTGAAGGATTATGGTAAATGTTAAAATGTAAGAAAACAGACATTTTTAAAATCAGTTCACAAAAGTGCTATTCTAAATTACAAAAGTAATACATGTAAAAATATTCAAATACACAAGTAATGACTCTTAACTTTGGTTTCTAGCGCATTCTATAAATATTAATAGAAATATGTATCAGATATAAAAATTAAGGCAAAAAGGACTATCATGAACTAATTTTATTTTTCCCACACTGAACAATTAGGTATCATAACATCATCAAAAGTGAATCATCGCTGCAATTGTGATCCTTTGGACTCAATCCTTCTAACATGTGTTTTTGAAATTAGAACTTCTCACTAAAAAGAAATTAGGGTGTTTCTTTCATTTTACAAAACAATAAATACTAATTAAAAACATTATAGTCTCTAGCTGCACATGGAAGATTCAGTTGACTAAACTGAAATTAGCATAAAATCCTCAAAGTATTTGAAAATTAAAATGTAATACTGAATATCACATGGTAACTACTGAATCAGCTTAATTAAAAGATGATTCTATTTTGTTTACATGCTTCCTTTGCAAATGATATTTCTTTCCCCAAAAATGAACCCTAAATGGCAAGGAGTCCAGAATATTCATCTGAAGGCGTAAGTTTATGTTGTCATATGATATGTATTGTCATATGTTATACATTAAGGCCCCAGACATCTTCTGATTCACAAAACTTGACCAAACCACAAACCTTTTGAAAAACCAATGTAAAACATTACCATGGAACCTAATAAAAATTAGAAAATATAAAAGAGAGTGTTATCTTTCTTTGATAGTCCCTTGTGGTCCAGTTTTTCTGAATTCTGTAACAGTGGAATTATTCTGGATATTTTCTGTAGCTACATAGCTGGCTACAATGACAAACAATAGTATGTGTAAGATAGAAGAGCCATAGGAAAGCTTCTCAGGGCACCTTTAAAGACTAGTGTAACCAAAGAGATGCTCAGAACCAGTTGATACACATGTAATGGTTGCTAGGGGGGAAAAAAAAGGGTTTTCCTAAAGACAGCCTGACTTTAATTGCAAAGACTTGGAACACAATCTAAATTAGATGATTTGAGTTTAAAGAAAATAAAAATATTTCTAGAATGCTGTAAGAAACCATTGAGAACAGTACAATGCACGGGTTCAGGCCATTGACCCTCTAAGCAGTGGAAAATTTGCATATAACTTGTAGTTGGCCCTCCCTATACACAGTTCCTCTGTATGCACAACTTCTCTGCATCTGCACATTCCACTAACCTTGGACCCTGCAGTACCGTGGTATTCACTATTTTTAAAAAATCCAAGTATAAGTGGACCTGAGAAAACCATAGCTATATACTCAAAAGTTACTGGCATTGTGTGACTACTTTCAAACAGAAGCCTGTCATGCTTCACAGAAAGTTAAAACACAAGATTTTAAAAGAATGCTTTCTCTCCAGGATATTCCTGCAATAAGTAGGAGGAAGACTAGTATACATTTAATTTTTGAACATAATCTTCTGGTGGTAGTCAATGTGGGAATTCCCAAGGCATACACAATCCATTGATAATATCCCCTTATAACATTATCTTGTTATTGTTTACCAGAATCATAATGGGGAATACCTTTTAAATGACATTTCTTTTCCATTTTAGAATAAATCTGTTATTCTATATGATAGCCATTTATTTTAAATATTATCACCAAGTAAACCAGTCCTAGATAAAGAGAATTAAAGTTTTGATGATCATCTGATACATACATATTTGTAATTTAATAATGCTACATTTGCTAAATAAAATCAAAATATTTAAATATCATTATACCTTATTTCCAAGTAAAGGAATGATAATGCATATCTTTGGCAGGAATGCAATCAAATGTGTGTTAATCAGTCATGTCTGACTCTTTGTGACCCCATGGACTGTAGCCTACCAGGCTCCTCTGTCCATGGAATTCTCCAGGCAAGAATATTGGAGTGGGTAGCCATTCCCTTCTCCAGGGATCTTCGTGACCCAGGGATTGAACCTGGGTCTTTCCTGTCTTAGCTACCACTTACATACTCATGTTGGACTGCAAAAGGCAAAAAGCTTGGAGGAGATTTCACAGTACCTATCAAATTCAAACTTGTATTTACTACTCAACATAGAAATTCCTCTTCATAAATTAACCTATAGAAATACTCTCCCAAATACACAAAGATGTATGTAATATGAATTTCAATGTAGCATAATTTATTACAGAAAAAGAAATGTCTAACAATGGGAATTGTTCAAATAAGTTTATAATGTAAGGTATATTCCTAAAGTTCATTGTTATGCAATCATTAAATAAATATGTATATTAATGAACACTAACAAGAAAAGTTATGAGGATAAACTGGAAAACTGTTAAGCAGGAAAAAGAAAAATACAGAATAGACAGACCAATTCTATTTTTGTGACTGGAGATATGAATGTGTGTGTGTGTGCGGTGGGGGGAGGGTATGTTTCTGGAAGGATACCCATCATACTGTTTCCAGGAGGCTGGGAAGAGTATTCATTTTTACACTTCTATTTTTGTTTGGTTTGCATTTTTAATCAAGGGCAAGAGAATTCCTAACTGGAAATGGGAAATTTAGTCAGCCAATAAACAAAACAACATCTC
Source organism: Bos javanicus (assembly GCF_032452875.1). Lineage (NCBI taxonomy): Eukaryota > Metazoa > Chordata > Mammalia > Artiodactyla > Bovidae > Bos > Bos javanicus. The sequence continues at coordinate 80,038,589 of NC_083870.1, forward strand.
TAAGGGTAAAATCTCTACCTCATATATGGACATTTTAAAAGCAAATAACTTACCCCAATGTAACAAAGCCACACAGAATTTTTGACAAATCATCTTCAGAGAAGTACACCTAAAAAACAGTAAATCTAAAACCAGTACACACACAAATTAAAAAAATAACATATACACAAGCCACCTATGGGAAAATATAAAAGGAAAAGGATTAAAATTAAGAATTATTTAAACTGTAATCCGATAATAATACTCTGGATCAGTATCAGCATTTAACAGTATTTACATTTACAGAATGTAAAACTGTAAGTTTTAGGTTCATTCCTATGCACATGCTATTTTACAGAGTTAAAACATAAGCAATACATTCATATATGGCTTAATCAAAAAAATGGCAATGTTCCTTCATTACATGACAAATCAGGACAGGTATCATAGATGAGACTGAATTTTTAACTAAACAAAAAAAGCTTACAATGCCAAATAAATATGTACAGCTGACCTAACATCATAAATATCACACTCTTCATTTGTGTGTGTGTGTATGTGTGCTCAATTCTTAACTTCCTTTCATTTCCTAAAGTCTTTATCTTTATTATGATACCACAAAGTTGAATCATTATAGCATAGGTAATGAACTGCATATTTATTTCCAATGAAGAGAAATTTTTGCAACATGGTTTTGGAAACCCCTGTCGCAGAGTCAGGCATGACTGAAGTGACTTAGCTCACACACAATATTCACATTAGCAACTTATCGGTAATTCAAGGAGAGTTTGATGGCTTCATATATGCAGATGATAGGGATGACTTCAGAGACAAACTTTCCCATGAATTCTATCCAATTTGAAATATACCACAAATAAGATTATTTTTACTACTATGTCATGAAATCGAATGAGAGTATAATTTAAATATATTTACCTTAGATTTATAAGGAAACATTAAAGGCTTTTGGTGTTCCAGTCTTTTTTATTATCTCATATTTGGGATTCAGTTCACTATATGAAAATTAATCTGAGGTAAAAAGCCCTGAATTAGGTATCAGAAGTCTTGGATGCCAATCGAGGCCCTTTTGATTAATCAGGTGTAAGACCTGGGACATCACTATTCTTGATCTTGATCTCAGCTTCCTTATCAGACTGAAGGACCATCCCTACAATCCCTTTCAGAGCTGCTTATGATTCTGAGAGGCTTTAGTTTTTTTGTTTTTGTTTTTTTTCTTTTTTGGGCTTCCCTTGTGGCTCAGCTGGTAAAGAATCCACCTGCAATGTGGGAGACACGGGTTCAATCCCTGCGTTGGGAAGAGCCCCTGGAGAAGGGAAAGGCTACCCACTCCAGTATTCTGGCCTGGAGAATTCCATGGACTGTACAGTCCATGGGCTGGCAAGGAGTCGGACACGACCGAGCGACCTGCACCTTCACAATCTGTAGAGTTAATTATCATTCATTCTCTACCCTTAGAATCTGTAATACTGTACTTGAATAGTGAAATAATCCCTGGGAGCTTTCTGAACATTTTTAGTACAAAATCTTTGCTTAAAAAGGGGGAAATAAGTCTCCTTTAAGAATACATTACTTTTATTTGGAAAATACAACAGCAGTAATTGTTTTATTCACTTGTAACAATTTCACGATCCTAAAACTTACATACCAATGCATCTTTCTGTCTGGAAATCCCACTGCCAGGGAGCTTGTTTACATGTTTTGCAAGGAAGAGAACAGAAGGAAGTAGATATTTATTATGTTAAGCCCTGTGCTGCTGCTGCTGCTAAGTCGCTTCAGTCGTGTCCGACTCTATGCGACCCCATAGACGGTGGCCCACCAGGCTCCCCGTCCCTGGGATTCTCCAGGCAAGAACACTGGAGTGGGTTGCCATTTCCTTCTCCAATGCATGAAAGGGAAAAGTGAAAGTGAGGCTTTAGTTTAAAACAGAAATCACAGCTTGATCACAAAGAATATTATAAAGTATTAAGTGAGAAACACGTCTTATAAGTTGTATCTGAGAACTGGTAGCATGTGACAAGCAAACAGAAAAACACGCTTGTTTAGTTCACAACTTAAATGACTCTTAGGAAAAAGATGGGTGAGTATTACCATTTTGTAGTCTGGTAAATTTGTTTGTCAGACTCTGAGTTTTTCACCAGAATTTTGGTTCTTTACACACTTGATCCCACAATGTATCTTAAGGATTTCTAGAAACCAATTCAGTGTGGCATCTTCATTATCTAATGGTATTAAATGTGTGCAAAGTCCTCCCAGCTTTTTTTATGCTACCTCTTTCTGATACAACATTGTCTCATAGAATAAACCTAAAGGCAATTTCATAATCAGGGTATGTCACAAATACACATATCACTAGACTAAGTGTTTTGACTGAGCTGACTAGTGACTAAGTAATTCAGTCCAATAATTGATTTGACTCACTTTAATTCAACTGATTCACTGAGTTAAGTGACCAAATAGATCATATTGTTCTTCCTTACATAAGATAACCATTCTTTTATTTAAACACATTTGCATAATTAATTCCTCCCCAAGGTAGAGAGTGGGGAATAAGATCAAGTGATTCATAACCAACCAATAGCATTTCCAGAAAAACAGACTAAAGAGAAAATAATCAGTGAAATAATATAAGAAAATTTCCCAGAACTGATGAGACTCAAGTCTTTAAACTGGAAAAAAAAAAAAAAAATCTAGCAACTTCCAAGGAAAAGGAATGGAAAACAAAAATCCATTCCTAAACATACCATTTAAAAATTGCAGAAGAGAAAAGAAGAGTTTCCAGAGAAGAAAAAAATAACCAAAGCAATGAGAACCTAATTAAAACAAATGTTTCATCTCAAAACACAGAATTACAGAAAGCTATCTAGAATGACGATGGAAAATTATTTGCAGTTTAAAATTCTATTAGCCAATCAAGAAAGTATCTGAACAAAACAAATAAATTTAAACAACACAATGACTTAGAAAATTTACATCCTGTGAATCTCTTTCTCTGAAGTAACTTTATGATGTATTCCAACAAAATGAGGAGTAAACCAGGAAAGGACTGGGGATTTGGGATCCTGAAAAGCTTGACTACAAGCCAATTGATGGCTCTGCAGTCTTGAGAATGACCTGTCCAGATAGCAGATGGAGTACAGGTGACCCCTGAAAGGAAAAGGCCAGGATAAAGGAAGGCAACTCAAAACATACTACGATTCTGAAGCTGCAAAAATTTGAAAATAAAACAAGAAATCAGAATTACACAAGGGAAAAAAGAAAGTCATAGTCTAAATTTGAAGCCACCAGTCCAAATAAGAATATGAGTTCAAAATAGACTTCAAAACAAAGAATGGAATGGATTCCAAAAAATAAAGAGAATGAGTAAAACACTGAAAATTAAGAATTAATAAATAAGACTCATAAATCTTCTAGAAGAAGAAAATAAGTTAGCTGGAAAAAAGCTTTATAAAAAGTCCTGATCTAAATATGAACTCTAATAAAATATGGCACAATTTTAAGCAAACGCTGGAATTAATCCATTTGAAAGAAGGAAGATCCCTTTAACCTTGATTCTAGGAATATTCTCCATTGGGTGGCTTAGAAGTCATACTGAGCGGCGTGCCAGCGCGGAGCAGACGGGATCGGCCGAGAACTCGCCTCTGTGAAGTGTCACCATGTCTGACCGGAAGGCAGTGATCAAGAATGCAGACATGTCTGAGGACATGCAACAAGATGCCGTTGACTGTGCCACGTTTTGGCAGCTACGTTACACATGAGACAAAGCACTTCATCTATTTTTACTTGGGTCAAGTTGCAATCCTCCTCTTCAAGTCAGGCTAGGTGGCCACAGTGAAGGTGTCGCTACTGCATGGACTGTATACTCGATTTCATGTGTATGTCGCAGTAAACAAAACCAAACTTCTTTCTGTTTAGTTGCCTGGGGAAGAAGGCTGCTTTATGTTTATTTTTCAAGACTTAAATTTACTAGGAGGGCTGGGGAAAAGAAATAGGTTTCTGGAGGTGGAACTAAAACTGCAGCTGCCTTTTCTGGTGGTGGATGCTGCTTTAGGAGGGCCAGGAAGGCTGCGGGAGGGACAGTGAGGATTGACAAGGAGAGAGGGATAGGACGGAGGGTAGGGGGATGGGATCTAGTACCAGGGAGAATATTCCACTGAAGTGATGAGTGTGGAGGGGACTATCTTGCTGTCTTTGTCAGAATGAGTTCGCAAGTGAGTGTTCTGGACTAGTTCTTAGTTAGGTCTTAGCAATCAAACCAAATCAATGAATCTCTCCGGTATTATATGGGTAGATAAGTGGACCTATGTTAATGGCAGGGGGTATGGAGAGACACTGGTGGCCATCTTCCCAGGTGGGCTTGAGGAGATAGCCCAGGATGAGGTGGCCATGCTACCATCCATTCTGGAGCCTAGTCTCAGTGGTGAGGGAAAGTGACTTTGTGAATGGTGGCAGCCTCTTGTGGGAGGCAGGATGGAAGTGATAAAGGGCTGTTGAGGGGCTTTGGGGGAACTTCAGAGGAGGTCAGTCTTAAGTGGTGAAGCCAGGAATTTGGGGATGGAGCAGGGTCACTAGTGGTAGGGGAGAGTGCTAGGGAGATTGAGCTTTGATTCTTATAAATTGCATTGAAAACTCTCATGTGTAGGGTTGATGCTGTGGGGGGTTTGGGATCCAGCTCATTCTCTTTTTCTTCCAAGTCCATTGGTGAGTGAGTTCCCCATATCAAACCGTTCGGTGGGCACAAAGCTGAGTGCTTGATTTTAGGTTTTATTTTTTTATGAATGTCTAGATCTGTTTCCCTCTGCCCTCCCAGACTTGTGTGGCCAGTTGGAAATGTCTAGTTTGTGTTCATCTCTCCCTCATTTCTGGAGCAGGGGCTGAGACCCCGCCACATCTCCTGTGCTCTGCATCCACGCCTCTTTTGGACATTAAAGGTCGATTGATGCACTTCTTTAAAAGAAGTCATACTGAGCAAAATATGATTCTAGGACTCTTCTTGGTTCTGTGATGAGTAATACAAAGTTCTAAAAGCATTAATGCTGCTATTTATTGATTTTTCCATTTTTTGGCCTAATCAATAGACAAAAATGAAAGACTTAATTACAAATATTAAACATAAATATCATCAGTATTCTCACTGTACAGTTGTCAAAATTATAGTAGTATAAAAAAATAGGGGTGGTATAATTATAAAAGGAGAGATGGTGAGAAGGCAAAGGGTGGAAATAGCCCAACCTCTTGAAGTAATGAGTCAAGAGAAACTATCTATAGTGAATGAAACAAAAAAAGGTTGTGGAATTTAAATGTAACCAATAAAAGATGTCAGAAAATTAATATAATTATAATGGAGGAGAAAGAGAGAAAGGTGAAATTATTAAGATAAATTCCTTCCTACCATGGTATCTATTTAAAGGTTATAAATGAAAAGAAAAAAAGTCAGTATAAGCATATTATTTAGCCTTACAGAGTTAGCCAAAGGAAAAGCTAAAACCAAAAATGGTTCAAGTCAGTTGTTCTCAAAACCAGGAATAACAAAGTGAAGGGAGTGGGGTAAGGGACTGCTGTGCTTTATTACAGTAAGTTTCTGTAACTGTGTGCATGGATTATTTTCATGCAAACTTATTATTTTGTCCTTTTAATTAAATTAAAAGGTGCTATTGGATTTCAAAGAAGACAGCTACTAACAAAGTCCTAGGAGCTAATTAGAGGTTCACAGAAGTGGAATATTAGTTGAATTCCAAGAAATACAAAGGGAGAGAGTAGTGTCATATTTCTTCTAAGATTCACAATATTTTAACACCTCTGACAGCAGGATCTTTGCTAAAATCAATGTCATCTTATAACCACTTATGGCTTGGTAGCAGCTGTGATCTAGTTGTCACTGACTGCATATATACAAACTAATGACCAACTAGACAATTTTTAGCCATCAATATTTCAGTCAACAGACTATTTAAAAACCTTTTGAGGAAGGAAGGAAGATGAGCCTTGAGTATTGTCTGAAAACCTTTTGTGGACATCTTTTACTAAGATCAATATAGAGTCAGCATAAAATTTGTAAATAGACAAACAGAAAATCTCAGAAACCATGGTGAATCACTCTTTTATGAAGTTCAACATCACAAATAGTCTTGATAATCCAGGGAATGGTACCATTTAAGAAAACAGTGACATCAACAACACTGAGTTGAAAAGTGACTCAGAAAAACCAGATTCTGAATATGAAAAAGAATTCCTTAATGGATTTCTTTGACTTTTATTTTCCTTATGAAAGTGGTATGATATAAACAAAAATCTTTATCTAAATCATTCTAAGAGTCCTTTCAGTAGGTATAAAACTAAAATTCTAAATGATAAGAAAGCATTGTAAAAATAAATAGGCAGAGTTTTTCCTTTCTTAGCTGTACAAAAATGGTGGTGTATCTTAAAAATCCACGATGTCTTAGATTTAAAGAATTACAACCAGAAAGAGTGCTAATTAGTAGAAACTGAAGATTACTCTTAATTTGGATAAATCATAACAGATTCCAGAGAGGAGTGAGGATTTAACTGCCCTTTGAAGAATGAGGAGGAATATGATGCATATCATAAGTATCATTTTACAAAAAGGTTTTCCTATAGAACCTTTGAAATGTTAAAACAAAGGTCAGCCAAAGGTATGGGTAAAAGACCATAGGAACTCTTGTGTAAGAGCTGATTTGCAGGTTCAGAATAGTATTCGTCAAAAGACCAAGAAACCATTTTCCCAGATGACTACTTTTTATAGAAGGAACATTTTTACATAGTTTGTCCTGTGTGAAAAGCTGTTCTTCCCCAAAGCAGACTTCTAACCAACAGTGTTACTGTAAAATACCCAGGTCACTAGAGAAATACTCAACTACCTCCTGGGTAGTCACAATCCTAACAGATAACATCTTAACAATATAACCGGGCTTCCCCGGTGGTGCTAGTGGTAAAGAACCCGTCCGTCAACGCAGGAGACTTAAGAGATGTGGGTTTGCTCCCTGGGTCGAGAAGATACCCTGGAGGAGGACACAGCAGCCCACTCCTAACAGCAACTATAATTATCAGGTGCTTATTATGTATGTGCCAGTATGTTTTCTCTATGTGTTTATGCATAAACACATACACTCACATGTGTATGTGCTATTTTTTCTCTTTCATCTCCTTCATGCTGAAACCAGTCTGGTTCAAAAATATTGTTGGTGCATACAGAAATCCAATTGTTTGATTATCTTCTAGGTTGAGACACCCAAATAACAGCTGCTAGTTAAAGTAAAATGAGAAAATATAATTCTGAGAAAAACTAAGTTGTCCTATGCCTTCACTAAACAGCTATTTGGTAACAGCTGTTCTTACACATGAGTTCACATTTTTAAAGCCTATTATAATACTATTATAGATGCTCCTGAGAATCTGTACTTGGCTCACATCTTTAGCTATTATCTAGCATAAACAGATAGAGCACTTATATATTTCCATAAACTTTATAGAAATTATTAGCCCAAGAGTAGAGTCAGTCAGTTACTCTCTCTCTCTCTTCTCTTCATTCCCTCCCCTCCTCCTTTTCTCTATATCTGTCTCACTCACTATTATACACACACACACACACATATATATACACAGATTTTTAAGTCTGTGCTATTTCTGGATTTTCTAATTGGCAAAGACTAAAATTAATATCAATGCCACAATGCCACTTTAGAGTGTCTCCAGCTGGATCATTTTTATTTACTAGTCCATATAACCCTAGTTTGAATTAAAGAGGTCCATAGGTACCAGATACCATACTTGATCTTAGCCAAAAGGCCAAGAAGCAATCCAGTAGTCATGTATGGATGTTAAGAGTTGGACTATAAGGAAAGCTGAGCGCCCAAGAATGGATGCTTTTGAACTGTGGTATTGGAGGAGACTCTTGAGAGTCCCTTGGACTGCAAGGATATCAAACCAGTCAATCCTAAAGGAAATCGGTCCTGAAAATTCATTGAAAGGACTGATGCTGAAGCTGAAAGTCCAATACTTTGGCCACCTGATGTGAAGAACTGACTCTTTGGAAAAGACCTTGATGCTGGGAAAGATTGAAGGCAGGAGGAGATGGGGATGACAGAGGATGAGATGGTTGGATGGCATCACCAACTCGATGGACATGAGTTTGGGCAAGCTCTGGGAGTTGGTGATGGACACGGAAGCCTGATATGCTGCAGTCCACGGGGTTGAAAGGAGTAGGACATGACTGAGCAACTGAACTGATAGGTACCAGAAGGGGTTTCCCTGGTGGCTCAGTGGTAAAGAATCTGCCTGTAATGCAGGAGATGTGGGTTTGATCCCTGGGTCAGGAAGATCCCCTGGAGAAGGAAACAGCAACCCATTCCAGTATTCTTGCCTGGGAAATCCCATGGACAGAGGAGGCTGGTGGGTTACCACCAGTCTCCTACAGTTTGTGACCCCTACTGTTTATGGGGTCACAAAAGAATCAGACATGACTTAGAGACTAAAACCATCATCACCATAGGTACTAGGAATTTTCACTAAAATAGTTCTCAAATGTGTGACTCTCTCCTTAAAGACCATCCATGGCCCACAGACAATGGTTCCCATAGCTCTATTCTCTCCTCAGCAAGTCTCCATGCTATGCTAACCAGAGTCATAGCTTTAACCCAGTCAACTAGACCTCCTGAAGACACCAAAGCCAGGCAAATACTGTCCCACACTGACAGTGGTCTGTATTCACTTCAGAAGACATTTTATTGGTATCATAAAATTGTATAAGTGGGGTGAATCTAGCCTAGCAGTTCTATGAAATAACAAGTGACTTGCTAACTTTCATTCAGTGAGAATCAATATCCACAAAAATTTCACATAGCCTATCTTAGACATTGAGTGTTTGCATTCTGGAAAAGATTTTAAACTTATGAGTTCATAGCACTTAAATTTGACATTGATGTTTTACTACAGATTCAGCATTTCTGTGTCTGATATTTCTTACAAACACAAAATCTCATTTTAAAATATTACAATGGCATTAATCACATGTTTAAGCTCAGAAATATGGATTTAAGAGTTACAGGAATGGATATTTCTGGTTTTCATTTTAAAGCCAACAGGAAGCATGAGGATAATCATAAGTCAGAACAACCTTAAAAAGGTTGTTAAACACATAAATACGTATTTTAAAACATCTCCTTAATAATACCCTATAGAAACAGAAATATAAGTGAAGAGAATCACTCCAAATTAATGAAAGTTTCTATTCAGCAGGAATATATAATAATTTTAAATGCATACATATAGTATAACTTCAAAATAACATATGCTTATTACAATGTAGCTTCAAAGTACATTGATATATGGTGAAAACTCAGAGTACCACAAGGAAAACAACAGATATCCACACATATGGTAGAAATTTTTAATATTTCTCCTTAAAGAATGAATAGATGGGGGATGAAATGGCAATCCACTCCAGTGTTCTTACCTGGGAAATCTTATGTACAGAGGAGTCTGGCGGGCTATAGTCCATGGGGTCCCAAAAGACTCAGACAAGACTTAGCAACTAAACAATAAAATGATTGTGTGCTACAGTTACATTTTTAAGTGCGTGCATTTGAACTGATAAAACAAATTTATAGCAATTTATGTACAGAAACAAAAAAAATAGAACAGCAAACATAAATACATGAGGATATATGACTGAAATAGTATTAACAAATGACACTGGAACAAAAACATTAACAAATTTGACATACATTGAACTCAGCTCCTCCAAACTGTAGATGGCACATTATTTTTAATCACCAGTGGGGTGTTTACAAAAACTGACCACATACAAAGACATAAGGCAAGTTACAAACAAATCCAAAGACTAAAATCATACAGATACAGACCACATTCTCTGTCCACAGTGTTTTTAAGGCAGGAAAAAAAATAACAAAAATATAACTACACAAATGTCATATATTAGGACAATAAAAATTGTTTTTGGTAATCTACAGGGCAAAAAAAGATAGAATCAAAATCAAAATACATTTTAAACTTATGATAATGAAAAAAGCATCTCAAAACTTAATTTCACGCAGATAAAACAGTATTGAGAGGAAAATTCGAAGTCAGAAAGAAACATCATTCTTAATGTGAAATGATTTATTTTGTGAGCACTTCAAAATAACATTATACCTGAGGTGCTAGGCAAGGCAGAAAGAGAAGTGGGAAAAGATTAAGGATTATAAAGAAAGAAACAAAATTGCCATTATTCACGAATGACAATAAAAATGGACAATCCCAAAGAATCTATATGTAAGCTGTTAAACTTAGTTACAAAATTTAGCAAGATTGCTGGTGAAAAACATAAAACCAAGTATTTTAAATACTTCCCAACTTTTTATATGAGGCCAGTATTACTCTGACACCAAAACTAGACAAAGACATCACAATAAAAGAAACTACAGACCAATATCTCTCATGAATATAGATGCAAAAAATACTAGCAAACCAAACCCTCCAATGTATAAAAAGGATTATACACTGTAATCAAATATGATTTACCTCAGGAATGCAAGTTTCATTTAAAATATGAAAATCAATGTTTGATCAATCATAATAATAGAATAAAAGACATGACAAGTCAATAGCAAAAGCATTTGACAAATTCCAATGCTATTCCATGACAAAAAGATTCAACAGGACATAGAACTTCTCCAACTTGATAAAGCTGCATATGAATAACCCATAGTTTACATCATTATTGTTGCTGTTGCTTAGTCACTAAGTCATGTTCAACTCTTTGCGACCCATGGGCTGTAGCCTACCAGGCTCTTCTGTCCACGGAATTTCCCAGGCAAGAATACTGGAGTAGATTGCCATTTCTTTCTCTAAGGGATATTCCTGACCCAGGGATAGAACCCACTTCTGCTTGTCAGGCAGATTCTTTACCACTCAACCACCAAGGAAGCGCCGGCTAACATCATACTTAACGGTAAAAGATGGGCTGCTTCCCTGCTGAGTGAGCAGGATCAGATAACATTATTCACCTGCACTTTCTATTCAATTAGAGGTTTCAGCTAGGGCAATTAAGCAAGAAAAAGAAATAGAAAACATCTAAACTATAAAGAGAAGTAAAAGTATCTTTATTCTCAAATGACATGATCTTGTACATAGAAAATACTAAGGAATTCACACACAAAAAAATATTTCTGTTGTTCAGTCATTAAGTCATGTCTGACTATTTGCAACCCCAGGAATTACAGCATTCTAGGCTTCTTGTCCTTCACTATCTCCCAGAGTTTGTTCAAACTCATGTCCATTGAGTAATCAAACCAACTCATCCTTTGTCCCCCCTTCACCTCCTGCCCTCAATCTATCCCAGCCTCGGGGTCTTTTCCAATGAGTTGGCTCTTGGCATCAGGTGGCCAATGTCCTGTAACTTCAGCACCAGTCCTTCCAATGAATATTCAGGGTTGATTCCCTTTAGGATTGACTGGTTTGATCTATTTGCTGTCCAAGGAACTCTCAAGAGTCTTCTCCAGCACCATAATTCAAAAGCATCAGTTCTTCAGCGCTCAGTCTTCTTTATGGTTCAACTCTCACATCCATACATGACTACTGGAAAAACCATAGCTTTGACTAGATGGATCTTTGTGGAAAAGTAATGTCTGTGCTTATAATATACTGTCTAGATTTGTCATACCTTTTCTTCCAAAGAGCAAATGTCTTTTAATTTCATAGCTGCAGTCACCATTTGAAGTGATCTGGAGCTCAAGAAAATAAAATCTGTCACTGCTTCTCCTTTTTTGCCATCTATTTGCCATGAAGTGATGGGACCAGATGCCACAATCCTAGTATTTTGAATGGAGAGTTTTAAACCAGCTTTTTCACTCTCCTCTTTCACCCTCATCAAGAGGATCTTTAGTTCCTCTTCACTTTCTGCCATTAGAATGGTATCATCTGCATATCTGAGACTGTCGATATTTCTCCTTGCAATCCTAATTTCAGTTTGTGATTCATCCAGCTCAGCATTTCACATGATGTACTCTGCATATAAGTTAAATAAGCAGGGTGACAATATGCAGCCTTGACATAAACCTTTCCCAATTTTGAACCAGTCCATTTTTCCATGTCCAGTTCTGTTTCTTCTTGACCTGCATACAGATTTCTCAGGAGGCAGATCAGGTGGTCTGGTATTCCCATCCCTTTCAGAATTTTCCAGTTTGTTGTGATCCACATAGTCAAAGGCTATAAGGTAGTTCATGAAGTAGATGTAGATGTTTTTCTGGAATTCCCTTGCTTTTTCTATAATCCAACAGATGTTGGCAATTTGATCTCTGGTTCCTTTGTCTTTTCTAAATCGAGCTTGTATATCTGTAAGTTCTTGGTTCATGTACTGCTGAAGCTTAGCTTGAAAGATTTTGAGCATTACTTTGCTAGCATGTGCACTTGTGCAACAGTTTGAACATTCTTTGGCATTGCCCTTCTTTGGGACTAGAATGAAAACTGACTTTTTCCAGTTCTGTGGTCTCTGCTGAGTTTTCCAATTGTTAACATACTGAGTGTAGCATTTTAAGAGCATCATCTTTTAGAATTAAATAGCTCATTTAGAATTCCATCACTTCCACTAGCTTTGTTCACAGTAACACTTCCTAACGCCCACTTGACTTCAGACTCCAGGATGTCTGGTTCCAGGTGAGCGACTACACCATCATGTTGTTCAGATCATTAAGACCTTTTCGGTATAGTTCTTCTGTGTATTCTTGCCACCTTTTCTTAACCTCTTCTGCTTCTGTTAGATCCTTGCTATTTCTGTATATGTTCAGCAAGGTTGCAGAATACAAAATCAATACACAAAAATCACTTCTATTTATGTGCATTAGCAATGAACAATCTGAGACAAAATTAAAAGACAATTTCATTTCCTATAGCATTAGAAAGAATTAACTACTTAAGAACATTTTCAACAAAAGAAATGCAATTATTTATACAATGAATACTATAAAACTTCTCTGAAAGAAATTAAAGAATACCTAAATAAATGGAAAAACACCCCATGTTCATAGACTGAAAAAACTTTTATTAAGATGTAATACTTCTGAATTTGATTCAGTATAATCCCTTCAAATTTATAGTGACATTTTGTATAGACATTGACAAGCTGATTCTAAAATCCGTATGTATTCACAAGGGAATAGGTAAAACAATATTGAAAAAGAAGAACAAAGTTGGAGGATTCACTTCTGATTTCAAAATTTGCTTCAAAGCTACAGTAATCAAGACAATCAAACTAAGACCATGGCATCCAGTTCCATCACTTCATGGCAAATAGATGGGGAAACCATGGAAACAGTGACAGACTTTATATTCCTGGGCTCCAAAATCACTGCAGATGGTGACTGCAGCCATGAAATTAAAAGACGCTTGCTCCTTGGAAGAAAAGCTATGACAAACCTAGACATAAGACATTATTTTGCTGACGAAGATCTGTCTAGTCAAAGCTATGGTTTTTCCAGTAGTCATGTACAGATGTGAGAGTTGGACTCTAAGGAAAGCTGAGCACCGAAGAATTGGTGCTCTTGAACTGTGGTGTTGGAGAAGAGCCTTGAGAGTCCCTTGGACTGCAAGGAGATCCAACCAGTCCATCCTAAAGGAAATCAGTCCTGAATATTCATTGGAAGGACTGATTCTGAGGCTGAAACTCCAATTATTTGGCCACCTGATGTGAAGAACTGACTCATTGGAAAAGACTCTGATACTGGGAAAGATTGAAGGCAGAAGGAGAAGGGGATGACAGAGGATGAGATTGTTGGATGGGATCACTGACTCAATGGACATGAGTTTTAACAAGCTCCAGGAGTTGATAATGAACAGGGAAGCCTGGCGTGTTGCAGTCCATGGGGTCACAAAGAGTTGGACACAACTGAGTGACTAAACTGAACTGAACTCAACTGAATCAAGACAATGTAGTACCTCATAAAAGGACAGAAATAGAGCAATGGAATAAAGCTGAGAGTCCAGAAATAAACCTTTTAAATGGTTTTTAACAAGACATCTAGACATGAGGAAAAAATGGTCTTTTCTATAAATGGTGCTGTGACAAGTAGATATCCAGATGCAAAGGAAATTGGTCCTTTCCTTCACTCTATATATTCAAAGTAATCAAAAACCAAAATATAAAAGCTAAAACTATAATATTCTTATAAGTAAAACATAGAAGTAAAACTCTTCAACCCTGAATTAGGTAATGGCTTTTTAGATATGATACCAAAATTAAGTATAAAAATAGATTAACTAGACTTAATTAAAATTTTAAACTTCGGGGTTTCAAAGGATACCTTCAAATAAGTGAAAAACCCACAGGATGGGAGAAACTATTTGAAATTCTGTATCTTAAAAGAGATCGTACACTATATAAAGAATTCTCATAACAACCACAAAAATAGACAAGCAATCCAATTAATAAACAAACAAAGAACATTTCTCAAAAAAGATATATAAATATCTTTTCATGGCCAACAAGCACATGAAAAAAAATGCTCAAGATCATCAGTCATCAGAAAATGCAAGTCAAAACCATGAGTATCACTTCACATTCACTATGATATCTTAAAGCTTTGGGTGGTAACAAGTGTTGACAAGGAGATGGAGAAATTAAAACCCCTATTAATACATTGCTGGTGGGAATATAAAATGTTGAAAACTTCTTTGGAAAACAGGCAGATTTTCAAATGTTAAACATAATGTTGCCATATGACTGAGCAATTCTACTCCTAGGTATATACCCAAGAGATGAAAACATATGTTCACATAAAAACTTGTATGCAAATATTAGTGACAGCTCTATTCATAATAGTCAAAAAATGGAAACTACGCAAATATTCATCAACTGATGAGTGAATGAACAAAATGTGGTGTATCCATATAATAAAATATTATTTGGCCATAAAAAGAATGAAGTATTTCCATGGAATCATGTTTTCAATGTAAACCCCAAGAAAATGTTTTTTTATGATTAAAAAAAAGAATGAAGCACTGATCCATGATACAGCATGGATATATCTTAAAAATAGCATGCTAAGTGAAAGAATCTGTTCACCAAAGCCCCTATGATTTTATTAATATAAAATGTCCAGAATAAGCAACCCATAGACACAGAAAGTAAATCAGTAATTTCCAGGGATCAGAGAAGGGAACATAGGGAGTGACTGCTAAGGGGTATGGGGTTGCTTTTGGGAGTGATAATAATGCTTTAAAGTTAAATAATGGTGACGGTTACATAACTGTGTTCATGTACTGAAAACCAGTGATTTGTACACTATAAAAGGAAAATTTTATGATATATGAATTATAGTCCAATAAAGCTATTGTTTTTAGAGGTCAAGTTTATTTCTCTATGGCAGTAGCAAAAAGACAATGAATTTTTTGAAAAGATATCATTTAAGATAACTTCAAAAATATGCAGTTTCTGTAAATAAATAGAACAAAATGTTCAAGGACTCCTAAGAGAAAAAGTATACTATTATAATGGTTATAATATTGTCATGTCAGAGAAGATCTAAATATATTGAGAGACAGTCCTGTATTCTAAAACTGAATATTTACAAAGTATCAATTTCCTTTTAATTGTTTATAGACAAAATAATCTCAGTGGAATCTCCATTAAATTCCTAACAAACTTTTTAGAACTAGATAAGCCGATTTGAAAAACATATATGGAAAGATAAAGGGTCAACGAATGCTATAGCACGCCTGAAAAAACTGGACCAAGAGGGAGGATTTACTGCCCCACTTACCAGATAGCAAGACAATTTAAACCTGCAGTAATTAGAGAAAGAGACATAAAGAACAAATGCAACGCTCAGAAACAAACCCACACATATGTCAACACTTGGTATTTGAAAATACCAATAATAAGTATTTCTTGTTTTGAGCCACTAAATTTGAGGGTATCTTATTAAAACAAAAACAGATAACCAGTATTCACCTTTATTTTTCCTTTTAGCACAGAAGATTAACCTTCCCTGTCTCCTTGAAGTTAGGATTTCTTTTGCATCTAAAACATGAGTGCAAATCATTCATGTCACTTCCAGATGGAGGCATTTAAAGTTAGTTCACAATTCTCCACAATTTTCTCCATACTACATCAACTGGGTAAGTCCTGTGTTCCAGATTGTACAGAATGATAGCAGTTTTCCTGAATTTAGACTTCTAAGTTTCTGAAAATAGTTGTGCTGGAGAGATGTCCTAAACCAGAGGAAACTTTACTTGAATGACAAATAAATCTTTAGCACATTAAGTCAATGAGATTTGGGGATAATTTGTTACCAAAGCATAACCTAGCCTATTTTTACAGATACTAGGCTCCATCTCATTAGTAATTAAAGAAAAAAAAGGCAATGAGATAATACATACCCACCAAATGGGCAAAAATTAAAGTTTCTGATAACACTAAATTTTGGCAGAGATGTAGAGGAATGAAAGTAGGAATATAAATGGGTAGAAACATGCTGGAAAAGCATGGCATTGTCTAACAAAGCTGACATCTGCAAGCCCTGTGATCTAGTAATTTGACTAGGAGTTTTATACTCTAAAGACACAGAGGACAAGATGGTTGGATGACATCACCAACTCAATGGACATGAGTTTGAGCAAACTCCAGGAGATAGTGAAGGGCAGGGAAGCCTGGCATGCTGCAGTCCATGAGGTCACGAAGAGTCACTGAGCAACTGAACAACAAAAAGAAACTCCTACATCTAAGGACCATGACATTTGTAGAAGAAGAATCATAGGTGGTTTATTTATGACAGTAAAAGAAAGGAAAGGAGGGAAGGAGAGAGGGAGAAGAGAGGAGGATGAAGGAGGAGAGAGGAGGAAGGGAGGAAGGACAAAGGGAGGGAGGAAGGGAGAAAAAAAGAAAAAGGAGAGAAGGAAAGAAAAAAGGGAGAGAGGGAAGGAGAGGGTAGAAATGATCCAAATATCCTTAATCACAATGAGTAAAAAATAAAAGTATTATTTTCATAAAACAAAATATATCCAATAATAAAAATGAACAGTCACTGTCAGCAACAGCATTCAATCAACAACAACAAAAAAGTTACTAAGCTCCCCTTATATGCTTGGCTCTGTTTCAGGTACTAGGGATATAACAGTGAATAAAACAGGAAAAAAAAAAAATCCACCCTCATGGAGTCTGCATTCTAATAAAAATAAGACAGGAAAAAAATGATTAATAATAAGCCAGTAAGTATTTTTAAATGTGGTAAGAACATGAGGAAAAGCTAAGGAAGGGGAGAGTGTTTTGCAAGGTAAGATGTGCAATTTAAAATATGATGACCAGAGTAGACCTCATTGAAAAGGAGACAACTGAACAAAAATTTGAAAGAAGTGAAAATAATAGATTAAGTCATGTGGATATCTGGGAGAAGAGCATCCCAGTCAGAGCAAAGATGGTCTCTGATATACTCAAAGAATAGCAAGGAGACCAGCGTGGCTGGAACTGAGTGAATAAGAGAAACAGCAAAGAAAATGAGATCAGATAGATAAAAGGGAGAGGAAAAAATAGGTAGCACTTTGTAGGTAATTCTAAGGAACATTTGAGATTGGAGATTCTGGAGGAAAAAAGTGACAGGATCTGCCACATGTTGTAAGCAGAGCTCTGATTACAATTTGAGACTGGATTATGGAGGGCAGAGGATGAAAGCAGGGAGACCAGTTAGGAGGTCCTTACAATAATCCATGTGGGACATGACGGCAGCTCAGGTTTGGATGATAGCCATGGAGGTGATAAGAGTAACTATATTCAGGAATTATTTCGAAGATAGATCAAAGAGGACCTCCTGCCATATTACATCTAAGAGATGAGGGAATGGGAGATATCAAAGATGACTCCCAGGTTTTGGCCTGAGCAACATGAAGGATGAAGATAGGGAAGGCTGCAGAGAGGGCTTGGGTGAGATGAAGATCCCATTTGGAGCATGTTGAACTGGAGATCTCTGCTAGACATCCAAGTGGAAATGTTGAGCAGGCAGGTCTTTATAGACATAGAAGTCTAACGTTCAGGGAGATAACTCAAAGTTTCACCTACCATTTTGGAGTCATCAGTGCACAAATATAGAGATTGCATGAAATCATCAAAGAGTATAGACAGAAAAGAACTCCCAAGAACTAGAGCTGAAGACAATCTAAGGTTAAAACCTCTGAGAGCAGAAGAGAGACCAGCAACGGGGACAGAAAGCAATGGCTAGTGAAGAAGCAGGAAAAATCAAGAATACATGGTATCCTGGAGGCCAACAAGGAAATATCAGAGAGCAAAGGGTGATAACTGAGAGTGCTATCAACAGGGGATGTAAGATCAAAGGTGACAACTGACCACTGAGTTTGGGAAAGGTGATGTCACCGGTGACAGTGGGCAGAGTACTGAAAATAAGAGTGACAGAAGTAGGTTTAAGAGAGAAATGAAAAGGAATCAAATGATAGGGAATATAGACATCTCTTTTTAGAAGTTAATGCTTTAAAAGGGAGAGGAAATGGCTTAGTCTCATCAACATAATGTTAAGCGAGAGAATCTATGAAAGGATGCCTCCTGTGTGCATATAATTTTTTAAATAAAAGGAAAACTGTGATTAGGAAGGAACAAGAAAAAGGTTTCTGGGTATTGGCATGTTCTCTTATTTGTATGGTGAATAATGAGTATTTGCCTTGAATTATCTGTTGCAATTACAAAACAGTTACAATTACAAACCAGTCAATCCTAAAGGAAATTAGTCCTGAATAGTCGCTGGAAGGACTGATGTTCCACCTGATGCGAAGAACTGACTCACTGGAAAAGACCCTCATGCTGGGGAAAATTGAAGGCAAGAAGAGAAGGGGACGACAGAGGATGAGATGGCCGGATGGCATCACCAACTCAATGGACATGAGTTTGAGCAGGCTCAAGGAGTTGGTGATGGACAGGGAAGCCTGGTGTGCTGCAGTTCATGGGGTCACAAAGAGTCGGACACAACTGAGCAACTGAACTCATTGGCTACAGTGATTTGCTATATTATTTGTAAACCAGTACCAACATTTGTTTTATGTACTCTTCTCCCTGCATATGTCATAGTTCAAAATATTTACAGATTAATAAGATCATGTGTGTGAAAAGACAATAATATCACTATGGAGTTACAGAAGTTTTAAAAAATACTTGAGAAGGATAAATTATAACCAGACCAAGTTTGAATTGAAACACCAAAAGGTTATATGTACTAGGTCTGTCCAGGAGGTGAACACTTGTAATTTAATTAAAACTGGAATTTGTAAATCACATAAAAATCTTGAATTAGAGCAGACTATAAGCCCTTTTCTTCATTTTTAACTCCACAGGACATATTTTTCAGTATGCATTTGGCTCTCAGTATGAAAAATGCGGTACAGTATCTGCCAAGGCAATTCTTTCCTTTCTCTGGATATTTTTTAAGTTCTATTTCTAAGACCCCCCTTGGGATACTGCCCTTCACAAACACAAACCTTTTAGTTACATAACAGTGATCTAACTGAAGACACGGCTGTTTTCTCTCGGTAATTTCATTACAAAAGAGAAGTAGAGCTTCTGCCAACGAGAATGGCCCTCCCAAACCATGAATGAGTTGGACTGTAAGCAGATCCATCCACTGTTTTCAGTTGTTTTCCAAGAGACTAGAAGCCAGGATATTTGAGTTCGACGACTCTCTGTTCATTCAACAACCAATTTCCTTAACTCTTTGGGTATCTCTTTCAAAGGCGATGATCGTTTACTTCACCAGAGACTATGATGGAAGACAAATGCCTGAATAATTGATGGCACTTCCAGTCCAAAGGTGAAAAGGCAAGGAAAATAAATTTAAATGTGTTTATTAAAGAGTAGGTACATACTAAATCACTTCAGTCAAACCTGACTCTTTGTGAGTCTATGAACTATGGCCCACCAGGCTCCTCTGTCCACAGGATTTTCCAGGCAAGAATACTGGAGTAGGTTGCTGTGCCCTCCTTCAGGGGATCTTCCTGACCCAGGGAACTACCCATCATCTCATGTCTCTTGCATAGGCGAGCAGGTTCTTCACTGCTAGAGCCACCTGGGAAGCCCTCATAAAAGACTGCTTCAAATTTATTCCACTCTCCCAGACAGAATAAAGAGCATGTGCAGGGTGTGAGCACATTATTTTATTTTAGATCAACACCACCAAAAAGAGCCACAGACATTTATAAACCTATCCTAACTACTGATGACCAAGTCTCAAATAATTTTGAATTAACAAGTAACAACAAAAGCTATCCTAACATTCTGTCTGCTAAAACAAGTCAACAGTTGGTTGTTGTCTGCTTTTTATCAAAAGGAAATAAAAATATCAGTGACACTTTATAGAACACACTTCCTGTACAACTTTGAGTGTGTGTGTCAATTCCTAATTTCAAGCTTATCTGTTTAGTTAACCTCTGCTATTTTTCTGGGATTCATTCCAAGACAACTAAAAGGCATTACTAAAATTGGCATCTATACTATTGAGCTTAATTTCTGACAGGCTCTAAAGTGTTCTGAAACCAATTTTTAATATTCTGCACACAATATCATGCTAAAAAGTAACAAACACTTCAAAAACAGTAATTGACCGGAAAGGTGCAATTTTTGTTTTCCTCCAAAACAATTTTTATTTCCTCCAAATATACCACACTGAAAGTGAATAGGTACTATACTAAAGCCACATGTTTTTGTTGTAGTGTTGCAAATATTAACTTCAAGTTGAATGTGATTCTTTAAGCTAGACTGAAAGACGATCTAATTATTTACATATAAACTATATATTTCTAAGCTAAAAAAGTGTTTTTCTCTTCAAATTTTGGTTGAAAAGCCTTAAACGCATAAACCATAAGTACATATTACAAAAAATGCCAACATCAATACAGATTTTTTTTAATTTCATGAAATTGTAAAGCTAGTAATGTTTGTAAATGTTAAAAAGTCAAAGAATTATAAATGTTTAAGCTGGGAAACATCTTAGATATTATCAAGAGGCCCTCAGAATTGTAATCCAACCCTCTAACTTGACAGATGAGGAAACAGAGACCCAAAGAGGTTAAATGAACCACAGCTGTCACGGTAAATACAAATTATATCAAAAGCCAGATTTTCTGACTCCCAGTGCAGAGCTCTGAAAGAGCATTTGTCTCAACATACTTTAATATTTGAGGAAATGAAGGTTAACAGAGGACACTCAGGCAGCCCCTCAATATAAAGAATCCCCTCTGGCTTAAAAGAGCCAGTCTCCTCTAGTCCTTGCAAACCCAAGTTCTAGAAATAGCACCCCAAATAACGACTTTCTCAAATGGCCTCATCCTACCTGGGGTTTCCAAAGTGATTCCTACCTGGGGTTTCCAAAGCGATTCCTCAGCTGGGTCTCTTTTTCTCACACCTACAATCTCCCTTAAATAAGTGCTTTGGTTGGGATTGGGTTTTGTTGTTGTTTTGCTCTATTAATATGCTTGGGGAGAGCTTAGATGGTGGAAACATAAGCTCTGGGCTAAACCACCCCTACAGCACATTTGTTTTTCTTTTGTCATCCAAACCAACAAATCTTTCCTCCTCCGGGCCCCAGGGCTTACTGGTTTCCGTCGCAGTCCCTTCAGTTTCCAAAGTAGCGAGGAGACCTGGAAAAGAAGTTGGCCGGATGGCAAGTCCTTTCGGGGGCGCCGGGCAGGTTCGCGCCCAGGCTGGGCCGACTGCCCTCGGCCGCGCGCCCCGATGCTCCTCGCCCAGGGTTACCCCGGAGCGCCTGCCCCGGGGGAACCAGAGTCCCCGCCGACCCTCCAGTGACGCCGCCGGACCCGCCCCGGCCTCTCGGACCCCAGGTGGCTCGCGGGCTCCAGCCACCCGCGCGCGCGCCCGAGCGCCTGGCTCCTCGCCTGGCCAGGTGCAGGAAGAGGGAGCGGTGGGGGCGGCGGAGAGAGAGTTGGATCCCACCTCGAGGCCCAGGTCCCACCCAGGCGGAGGCGAAGATGACGGCGGCGCGGGGGCTCGGACACCTGCGTCGCTCGCGCTCGGACGGCCGTGGGCTCTGCGGTGGGGCGGCTCCAAACTCGTCGCGGAAGGTGCCGGGAAGCTCTCCGGAGAGAGCAGGCAGCGCAGTGTGGAAGGAGGGGCCGAGGGGGAGCGGAGGGAGAGACGGGAGTCGGAAGAGAGAGGTCGGGGCAGAGCCGGGTGGCCGCCTGCGCGCCCAGCGCCCTCCGCCACCGCTTCCCGGGCCAGAGGAGCGGCCCCCGAGCCGCCAGGGCGGCCGCGTAGGTGACGGGGGTGGCAGCGCGGATGCGGCTGCCCCTGGTGGCGGGCACGAGGAGGAAAAGCGAGGGGTTTGGAAAGAAGGACCCTCTGCCCGCAGGGAAGCCTAGAGTCCAGGCAAACCCACGAGAAAGGTGGCACAGCTACTTTACCCAACAGTCAGCTGCAGTGCCCACACTGAACCGCGGGTCTCAGACCCTGGGCTGGGCATTGGGATTCCCTCCGTCCCTCCTACTTCCAGACTTCCAAGCCTTTGTGCATCAGGTGTGCAATATGCTACAATGAAGATCTCCATAACTGAAGGGTGTGGGAAAGAAAAGCGAAATGGAAAGATCAGAAGCGGTGAGGTAGTGAGTTTCCTGTCACCAAGAATGATTCAACCAAGCACTTTGGCCATGCTTGTCAGGAAGGCATGATTGTTTCTTTTCAACCTTGAAATTCAATGGCGTATGACGTAGTAAGTTTAAGAAAATCCGTCCTTGACCAGTCTGATTCCAACCCCAAAGTAATAAGCACTTTTTTGTTCTCTACTCAAAGTGTTCACTCACTGATTTGTTTATTTATTAATACATTTTTTTGTTGAGACCCTACAGAGTAACGCACAACATGCTAAGTGCAGTTATTGTGTTCCTTGAACTTGAAGCTATGACAAGCAAATATTCATCTAATTACCAATTGTGATGAGTATATGAAGGAAACCAACAGAGTGTGGAAGAAAGAATAAAAGGGAGTAGACTACTCTAGATTGGGTGAATGGCTCATTTTCAAAGGTCTCTAGAAATGAACTTGCCTAACACCCTCACAGGGTAAGGCATCAGAGACACAGAGACAACTTAGCCCAGAGACCGGTAGAGCCAGGAGCAATGCCTCCCTGCTCCCGGACCCAGCCTCTTACTTGGCCAATGCCTGGAGCTTTGTAAATGGAACTTTCCCCAGAGGGAAATATCCTCCCAGGACCAGTGTCACTTTAATGGAGACAAACATTTTCATTGGATGAAAACAGAATTAGAGTAGAGATACTGACTTCACCAAATTGTTACAAAATAAAACAATACAATAGGATCCTAAATTATTTGATATGAACTAGCATTTTAGTTTTCTAGGATTACCTTAACAAATGATCACAGACTAAATGCTTAATACACCAGAAATGTATTCGTTCACTGTTCTGGAGGCCAGAAGTCGAAAGTCAAGGTGTTACCAGGTCCATACTCCTCCCAAAGCCTTAGGAGAGAATCCTTTCTTTGCTCATTCAGCTTCTGGTGGCTCCAGAACTCTATTGGCTTACAGCTGAATCTCTCCAGTCTCTATCTTCACATGGCCTTCTCCTCTGTATCTGTGTCTTCTTTTCTGTCTCCTATAAAGACATTTGTCTTTGGATATGAAAACCATCCAGATGATCAGGATGATCTCAACCCATCTTCACTTGGGACTTCCCTGGCAATTCAGTGATTAAGAAGCCACCTTCCAATGCAGGGGATGTGAGTTCGATCCCTGGTCCAGGAACTAAGATCCCACATGTCTCAAAGCAACAAAGCCCTCTTGCAGCAACTAGAAGACCCAGCATAGTCATGCATACACACACACACACACACACACATACGTGTTTACCTATTTGCTCAGCAAAGACCCTTTTCCAAATAAGATCATATTCACAGGTACTGGAGTTTAGGATGTGGACATATGTTAGGGAGAAGCCACCACTCAACACACTAAAACTAGTTAACTAATAGGTACCAAAATTGTCTACCGTGGTATCACAGTGTCATTCCAGGACCACCATTTAAAATTGTATCAATACTAAGTATAATGAATTATTTTAAGTGAAATGCTAAAAATAAGTGTCATTAAACCTGGGTTCATGAGGAATAACTGTTGTAAGGAAAAGAAGTTCAAAGGCCCAAGCCTTTATTTCATGTTTGAGTCACAGGCAATATTTGAAGGCCAAGCATAGATTCCCCATTGTTAAATTAATATATAAATACATCCCACATCCATATGTATGGATTTCTGATACTGTGATCCAATACTGAATGTCTACAAGGCAGCAAGCTCTGAGTAATGAGCTCCTATGGAGCTTACAGTCTAGGTTAGGGGACACATTTGAATCTCATTTCCTCTGGCACCATGTCTGATGCATATCTGAAGCTTGATAAAGAGTTGTTGAATAAATAGATGAGTAAAAATAAATCACTACCCATCAACTAAGCAATTATCACCACAGTGAAAAACATCTCCATAATAAGAAGATAGGATTTACTATTGCAAAACAGATTAACACCCTGACTCATTCAGTATTTTCCTAAGTGAAGGAAAAAAATCCCTAAAAAGAAATATTTGATTTAAAAAAGAACATAATGAGCTCACCTATCTCATCTTAAAAAAAAAAAAAATCATTATGTGACTATTTACACAGATACAAATCCTGCTGGGAACCATCATAACTGAAGTCATAGTTAAAATGAATAAAATATTTTGTCCAAGTATCTTGGTTGATAGTTTCAACTATTAATTTCATTATACTGATGAATCACTTCTTTTTTTTTTTCTTTTTTGATAATATACATGTTTCAATGCCATTCTCCCGAATCATCACACCCTCGCCCTCTCCCACAGAGTCCAAAAGACTGTTCTATATATCTGTGTCTCTTTTGCTGTCACTTCTTGAAACTCTTTAACAGTGATTTCAATGATGCCACTCTCTGCTGATTCACCTCTTCCCTCTTTAGGTTTTCTTCTTATTCTTCCATTCTTACAATTATAAACCATCAATCAATGTATTAATATCTGCCAAACTGAGTCTCATTCATTGATTTATGTGGGTCACAAGCCCACATCTGAACCAGTCATGGTGGCCAATGACTTGGAATATGATGACCAGACAGGTGTGAGTCACCTGTGCACTCCTGGAAAACAGGAAATGGGAAAAGAATTGATTTCACCCTAACCAAATAACTTAGAGTGTTCGTGCTATTCCATACTGAATGTTCTTCCTCCATTCTACAGCACCTTTCCCTCAACCATTACCTACTGTCATCATCTGCTGGTTGAAATCTTAACCATACACCAAGATCAACTGACCAATACACCAACTTAATGGACCCATCTTGAGTCAGTTAACTGACCCCCAAATTGGAACTCATCTATTTCTGGCCCATGATCATTTGGAAATTTATTTTGTCTCTTTTATAATGAAGCACTCTCTGATTTATCTAGTGGTTAGTTGTATATGTATCTATATAAAATGCCCTGAGAGCCAAAGTTGTGTCTTACAAATTTTTGATTCTGTTTTTAATCAGCCATGTGTATATCACGTTATCTTGGATGTAGAAATTACTCAATTAATATGCATTAGCTGCTACTGCTAAGTCACTTCAGTCATGTCTGACTCTGTGCGACCCCATAGATGGTAGCCCACCAGGCTCCGCTATCCCTGGGACTCTCCAGGCAAGAACACTGGAGTGGGTTGCCATTTCCTTCTCCAATGCATGAAAGTGAAAAGTGAAAGTGAAGTTGCTCAGTCGTGTCCAACTCTTAGCAACCCCATGGACTGCAGCCTACCAGGCTCCTCCGTCCATGGGATTTTCCAAGCAAGAGTACTGGAGTGGGTCGCCATTGCCTTCTCCAATATGCATTAGACTGAAGAATAAAAAGCAAATCTTGTAATTTTCCATTTGCATAATTAAAAGAACAAAAACAAAAAAAAATGCTTGTTTATGATAAGTACTTCACAAAGATTATGTACCTATTGCACTGTTTAAAATTCATATACCAAAGAGAATTTTATTCTAACTTTCCATGGCATACATATTATAGGAGTTAAATACGTAACACAGTCTCAGTGGATTTTAAATGATAGAGGCACAGGAAAAAAAGATGAAAAATATACCAAAATGTTTCCAGTAGCTATCTCTAGATTATCTAATTTAGGAGATTGTTTTGTTGGCTATTTGTCCCTTTCTATGGATGTGAGAGTTGGACTGTGAAGACTGAGCGTGGAAGAATTGATGCTTTTGAACTGTAGTGTTGGAGAAGACTCTTGAGAGTCCTTTGGACTGCAAGGAGATCCAACCAGTCCATTCTGAAGGAGATCAGCCCTGGGTGTTCTTTGGAAGGAATGATGCTAAAGCTGAGACTCCAGTACTTTGGCCAGCTCATGCAAAGAGTTGACTCATTGGAAAAGACTCTGATGCTGGGAGGGATTGGGGGCAGGAGGAGAAGGGGACGACAGAGGATCAGATGGCTGGATGGCATCACCGACTCAATGGATGTGAGTCTGAGTGAACTCCGGGAGTTGGTGATGGACGGGGAGGCCTGGCCTGCTGGGATTCATGGGGTCACAAAGAGTCGGACACGACTGAGCAACTGAACTGAACTGAACTGAACTGAAGTTATCTAAAATGATCATATGTTACTTTCATAGAGGAAAAAGTTATTAGAAAATATCTATGTAAGATCATCCATTCTTTGAAATCTATTTCTGGGAACTAGAGTCATTCAGATACTCCTTAAGGCCTGGGACAACCCAGGTCCAGTCAGGTGCTGTTCACTGGCCAGCAGACCCTACCTGTAACTCATCTAAATGAGCTCCTAATCTATGGGAACATCTTTTTTTTTCTCCCTCTCTCTTTAGAATGCTGCCAACATAAATAAGGGAAAATTACATTACTCCTGACTACGGAAAAAGGTATATAATACCAATGGAAATCATAGCAGCTATTTAGTCTTATTATTTTTTTTTTACACAATTTTGAAAGGGTACTTTCCACTTAGAGTTATTACACAGTACTGGCTATATTCTCCATGCTGTATAGTACATTCTTGAGCCTATCTAAACACCCAGTATTTTCACAGCAGCCATTTTTGTTTGTTTTCTGGCCATGCCATGTGGCATGAAGGATCTTAGTGCAGTGGAAGCATGGTATCCTAATCCCTGGACCAGCAAGGAATTCCCTCTCAGTGGCTTTTGAACTGTGACCAAGAATCTAATTCTAGTTGAAAGGTAAATCGGTCAGATTATTTGCTTACAATTTACTACCAAGAATAAAACTTCTTTCATTCCAATCTTAAAATTTATAGCAGAACCTGGACTAAAATATGACTTTTCCTCAAGGAATTTATCTTTTATTACATTAGTTCAGTATTTCATGCTATATCTTCATATTTATTAGCTATTTACCTCTTTACCAAAAGTGGGCATCAAGGTATAAGAAAAATTACAAAGTTCTTCAAATTTCATGCTTAATCCAAAGTAATTATTATTTCTTTGACCTGAAAGACTACAAGTAAATTAAGAGAATAAATGTCGGGAAATTACTGCCCGACAGTTGCCTGAAAATGCTGCTGTGAATGAACTAGAATCATTTCAGAATCATGCAGCTGAATGAAATTTTCACAGAAATGCTTTTCAGATTTAAGTTCCTATGGATCGTAAGAGAAAGTGGTCAATATCTCTGATAATCCTGATGATTGGTACAAGCATGTGCACTCAGTCGCTCGGTCGTATCCGACTCTTAGCTACCCTATGAACTGCAGCACACCAGGCTCCTCTGTCCATGGGATTTTTTTCAGGCAAGAATACTGGAGTGGGTTGCCACTTCCTCCTTCCTGACCCACGATCAAACGCACGTTCCCCTGTGTTCATTGGCAGCCAGATGCTTTAATGCTGAGCCACCTGGGAAGCCTGGTGATTGGTTCCCATGTGCTATGGTTTTCACATAGCACAAAGCACTTTGTTCTCTGGATCAGGGTAACGGGATTTGAGAGC
The DNA here is from genome assembly GCF_032452875.1 of Bos javanicus. Taxonomy (NCBI): domain Eukaryota; kingdom Metazoa; phylum Chordata; class Mammalia; order Artiodactyla; family Bovidae; genus Bos; species Bos javanicus. The sequence goes on from NC_083870.1 coordinate 80,066,623, forward strand.
AAAAAGCACCAGGGAATGTTCGCTGGCCTATAAACCAAGTCTCATAGTTAAACTGATGCAAAATTTACAAATTTTAAATGAAAAGACTAAGTGTTGTGGGAGGTTTTGTCTTTTTTTTTTTTTTTTTCAGAGGCCTGGTTCTAACACTAAACTATTAGGCTGTAAATGATGAAGTATCTTGTTCATTATTTTACTTTCCTTGATCATACCAACGTGGCATTAAGGAAACCTTTATTAGCATCGTCCTACCAGATTAATAGGGCTTTCCGGGTAGCTCAGTGGTAAACAAGTCAATGCAGGTGACACAGAGGACATGGGTTCAATCCCTGGGTCGGGAAGATACCCCTGGAGGAGGAAATGGCAACCTACTCCAGTATTCTTACCTGGAAAACCCCATGGACAGAGAAGCCTAGCAGGCTGCAGACCACAGGGTTACAAAGAGTCGGACACATCTGAGCACAGAGCACGCACGGACGCCAAACTGGTACCCAATACAGATTACAGAGGATATGCACTATTTCATCAGCCACCTCCCCTTCTCCTCTTCTTCTTGTCAAAGAGTCTCCTTTTGGTAGAGGAACTGCTCCTCCCTGACTCCAGGCATGTGGATCCTGTTGGGGCTGCCGGTTACAGCAAACTGGCTTCCAAGGCTACAGAAGCATGTCGTCCAAGCTGGATCTATGGTAGAATCTTACACTCCTGGCTCTATAATTGGTCACTGAGGTAGGACCATGACTAGAGGAAGGCCAGTCAAAGTTGTCCTCCTGAGGCTTTGCCAATAAAAGCTGGGATGGGTCTCTGGGGTGGGAGTCAAAGGGAAGATGAAGTGCTTTTTCCCCTCAGATATGACTCTGTGTGGTTGTGAGCTGCATTTGCCAGCAGCCAGACTCTCTACCATAGGAATAAGTACAGTCTGCAGTAGAAGACAGAATTTGAACTTTAAGCCATATAAGCAGGTATTGAGAAAGTATGTCAATTTTTTTTTATGCCAATGAGCTTAATTTTTTCAGTGAAATCCTGTTTTACCAATTGATAGAAAGAGTCGGACACGACTGAGCAACTTCACTTTCACTTTTCACTTTCATGCATTGGAGGAGGAAATGGCAACCCACTCCAGTGTTCTTGCCTGGAGAATCCCAGGGACGGGGGAGCCTGGTGGGCTGCCGTCTATGGGGTCGCACAGAGTCGGACACGACTGAAGCAACTTAGCAGCAGCAGCAGCAAACCTCAGTGAATGCCAGGTCCTATTTCTTTTTCTTAACTTCTAAGCAGGGGATAGTGGAGGGGAAGAGAAAGCAGGGCCCAGGATGAACAAAGGTACCGATTCTTGTCATCTGTTGAATTTAGCATCTGACTCCCTCTTGTCTGTTTTTCAGGTGCTGATCTGCATGGGTTCATGCCAAAGGTCACTTCAGGATTAATGACTCTCCTTATTTGCCCCAGAAGCCTTTCTGAAGTATGCTGAGGTGTTCACCAACACCTCTCTGGGCTATACTACCGTGGTGAGGCTTTCCAGGGCACAGAACCATGTGTATGCTACTCTCAGGAATTATCCTACTGCTCCTATACCTTAAGGGAGTCAAGTTGGAACTTTACAACGCTGCTGTAGGTTTGACTTCCTTCATCACACAGCCATTCCTATGTACTGTCCCATGCTGCCTCAAGTTGCCAACAGCTCTAGGGCCTTCTCTCCATCCTGATCTCTACCTAGGTGTTGAAGGGCGGTGGCTATTCCTACTGTGTGATTCTCTCAACTCTTGGAGTTCCCCTAGATTCATTGGGAGTGTCTGTTACTGCTCCGCCATAGGATTCAGTCCTCTGATACAAACTTCACAGGATACTTCAAAATTTTTGTTTCAATTATAGATTGGCTGTACTTGATAGGATGAAAAATACTCAATTAAAATACCAATAAACACAAATGGTCACTGTGTGCTGCTTAGTGATGGAATCATCTGTGGGTGCAGGGCCTCTTTCTCCGTGGTACACCAGCCTAGCTTTCCTTGCTTTCCTCTTGGCATTCTTCTTCTCCCCCTAACTTGGGAATCAAGATTGCCGGGAGAAATGTCAGTCACCTCAGATATGCAGATGACACCACCCTTATGGCAGAAAGGGAAGAAGAACTAAAGAGACTCTTGATGAAAGTGAAAGAGGAGAGTGAAAAAGTTGGCTTAAAGCTCAACATTCAGAAAACTAAGACCGTGGCATCCGGTCCCATCACTTCATGGCAAATAGATGGGGAAATAGTGGCTGACTTTATATTTGGGGGCTCCAAAATCACTGTAGATGGTGTTTGCAGCCATGAAATTAAAAGACACTTATTCCGTGGAAGGAAAATTATGACCAATCTAGACAGCATCTTAAAAAGCAGAGACGTTACTTTGCCAACAAAAAGGTCTGTCTCATCAAGGCTATGGTTTTTCCAGTAGTTATGTATGGATGTGAGAGTTTGACTATAAAGAAAGCTGAGCACCAAAGAATTGATGCTTTTGAACTGTGGTGTTGGAGAAGACTCTTGAGAGTCTCTTGGACTGCAAGGAGATCCAACCAGTCTATCCCAAAGGAGATCAGTCCTGGGTATTCACTGGGAGGACTGATGCTGAAGGTGAAACTCCAATACTTTGGCCACTTGATGCAAAGAACTGACTCATTTGAAAAGACCCTGATGCTGGGAAAGACTGAGGGCAGGAGGAGAAGGGGACAATAGAAGATGAGATGGTTGGATGGCATCACTCAATGGACATGAGTTTGGGTAGACTCCGGCAGTTGGTGATATTCAGGGAGGCCTGGCATGCTGCAGTTCATGGGGTCGCAAAGAGTCAGACACAACTGGGCAACTGAGCTGAACTGAACTTGGGAAAGTTTTCTTAGTGCTCAGAACTTGAATTGGCTCCTGGTGTCTGTTTCTGAGACTCAAACACAGTCTGCTATAACATCTCCTTCTATGGCAATGGACATAACAATGTCCGTGAATGGAAGAGGGTTAAGGGGTAAATACTGGGGAGAAAACATAGCAGGTAATATATCAAACGATTCCTCGACAGAAGCCACATGAGGGAAAAGTGAGTCTTGATGGTACCTAACTCCTGGTCCTAGGTTCTGGGTGCCTGCATGAGTGCCTGCTCTCATTTTCCTGAACCCCCACTGATCAATTTTCTAAGTCTGGAGCTACCGTGGGATCTTTCCTTAAGTCCCTCTTTTTACTTGAGCTAATTCAGTTGTAATTAGCTAACCCAACATAATAGCCAGCAGGAGGGATTTTTATTTCATGGAATCAGGTAAAATTGAATGGTCAAGTAACAGGAAGAGCAGACATGTTGCCAGTCTTCAAGAACCCTAAAACCATCAGTAACTTCTCAGTCTCTTCTCTCTGCTTCCCAGCATGGGTGGGCTTCGTTCCCTCTTACCAGCTCAACCTCTCCACAAGGTAGAAAACATAGTTACTGACATAACCAGGCTTTTCATCAATAAGTCTTTACCACCAGATAAAGGATAAAATATACCAAGGTTTAAAGTTTCTATATTAATTTGTTTCAGTAGTAGAAATGTAAAGAGAAAGAAAATCCTTGAGTTTACCAATTCTTGTTTCATGCTATGTAAACAATAGATTGGCTCTGGATTTTAGCTGTGTGAGAAAAAAAAATTCCTCTCTATGACAAAGCTATTTGACCTTTCTAAAACTCCATTTTAAAAGTATATAAAGGAAAGAATGAATTTTAAAAGATTATTTTGTGTCTTTCTTGTGTTAAATGCAAAAGAAAGTAATGAGTATAAAAACAAAACCTATGGCTAATTCATGCTGATGTTTGACAGAAAACAACAAAATTCTGTAAAGCAATTATCCTTCAATTAAAAAATAAATTAATCAAAATAAAATAAAAATTCTATTAAAAGAAAAAAAGAATGATTTTAAGAGATGAAAACAAACAAACCAAAAAACCCCAAACACGTCAGTGCCTTCGCAGTCGAAATTAAATGTGATAAAACACAGCAGAGAAGGATATCTCATTCCCAACACAGAATAATTTTAAAGTCAAGGAGACTGAACTGTGATAAATATATACCCTATTTCCTCTACCAAGAACAGGGCACTTCAGAGATTTTGTTTCAGTTATAAATTGACTGTTCTTGACATTATGAAACACCAGTAAACACAAATGTCTAATGACAGTTATGTGTTGCTTAGCAATGGAGTCATCTATAAACGAGCCTCTGTAATTATTTATAATAAAAAAAGAATTTGAATAGTTTGAATCAGATGTTTCTGGATCTGTGAATTTAGAAGTTCTAGGTCACTCTCACCAAAACTCCACAAATGATGGAAGAGTCTTTTCAACTTCTTGCTAAAACTTCCAGATGCACCCATATCTTTTCCTCTAGCCCTTCCTCAATCAGATCTCCAATGACATGCAATACTGACAGATGCAGAAAATAACCACTTCAGTTTTTATAGTTCCTTCTGTTTTCCCCTGATACTATTTCCCTCTTAACCAGGAGTGAGACCATCAGTAGTTATACAAACAACTGAACCCCAGTAACTTGAGTGCCTGCCATGACAACTTTCACATTGGCGTCTTTTGCTAGATTTGTAAGATTCTTGTGGTAAAATGAGTTACAGCTGAATTCCCTGAATGTTTCAAAGTCAAATACTCATCTAGATCAATGGTTCCCACACTCTAGATTTCAAAAGTGAAATTTCAAAAATGTGTGGTGAACCAGCATATGTTTGCCAACTTTTTCTTTGCCAAGTAAAGCTTTAGGGAAAATAATGTATTCTCCTAGCCACATCCCTTTACAAAATAGAGGACAGTTTAAGGCCAATGTAGTAAGCAGACCATTATCTCAACTTTTTTTTTTAAGGGAGTGGTCATCATTTCCAAGTACCAAGAGTAGACAACGATATACTGATTGTTTCCATCATAATTCTGACAGGGCACAGATGGCACTTTCTAAGGGTGAAAGTAAAAATATTTCAGTGAAGAGACTATTTATAGAGGTGCAGGCAAATTTTTGAAAATCCAACAATAAAAATGGTGAGTTACCCAGAGACTAGCCACAGCAGGAAGCCATTACTTCCTTGGGGCTTGAAGGGCTTTAAGGAAAGGGAACAGTGTCTTCAGAGTTAAGTGAGAGCTGGAGATGACAGGAACTGGACTGACGACAAATGCAGCCACTGCTAGAACTATGATGAGGAAGGGAAAGGATGGGGCATACAGTACCCTATCCATCTCCTCCATCCTGCATGAACCCAGCTGTAAGTCAGAGGGCATGGGACCCTGCATATTGCAATCCAGAGAGTCAGCCTCAGGGAGCACAGAATAGGTCAAAAAGGGGTGGAAAAATGGATCCACTAGAACATCATGATATACTCTGGTGAGAGGGATTGAGACCAGATAGAGGAAAGAGTACACACGTGAATTTTTTTTAATTTCAATTTCAGTAAAATTACAAGAGAAATTTTATTTTAAGATATAATATTGTTTGTAATTATATGCTTGATATATTTGTCAATTAGTGGCTCCGTGGTCAATGGTGTAGCATCAAGTGGTGCTCAAATGGGCACCTTGTTCCAGTACTTTATTTTTATCACATTCGTTATTAAAAACTCAACCTCACAAAGCTATAAACTAGAAGGAACACTTTTATTTAGTTTGGACCATTTTAAATGAATTGAGGAATGCCAAAATATAGCCTCCATGCCTCAGAAACGTCTGCCCTAGAGGTTCCCAAACTATGCTACATATCGTTATCACTTGGGATCTTAAAAAAATAAAATACCGATGCCTTGCTCGCACCCCAGATATTCTGATTTAGCACTGTAGGGTGAAACTTGGAATAGGAATTTTAAAATAAATGTTTGCTTTTGGCTTTAGGTTTAAAGAAAAGTTATAAAGATAGTAGAGTTCCAATATACCTCATACCCACTCTTGCCTATTGACATCTTACATTCGTATGATGCATTTGTCATGGTGAATGAATGAATATTGATACACAATATTTTTAACTAACATCCATACTTCATTCAGATTTCATTAGCGTTTAATTCATGTTCTTTTTTGTTCCAGGATTCCATCCAGGGTTTGACGTTACAATTACAATTAGTCACCATGTCTCTATTAGCTCCTCTTGGCTGAGATAATGTCTCAAAGTTTTCTTGTTTTTGATGTCTTTGACAGTAATGAGGAGTATTTGTCAGATATTTTGTATAATATCTCTCAATTCAGATCTGTCTAATATTCTCATGCTTAGACCATAGTTATAGGTTATGTGGGGAGGGAGATCACAAGTAAAAGGCTATTCTCATCACATCATACCAAGAGTATCTACTATCAACGTGACTTACCACCATCCTGAGCACCTGGTTGGTCAGATTTCTCCACTATAGAGTTTCCCTTTCGGTCCTTTCCATACTGCATTCTTAGGGAGAAAGTCAACATGCACAACCCACACTTAAGAATTAGAGAACTTTAGAATGGATACATGTATATGCATGGCTGTGTCCCTTGGCTGTCCACCTGAAACTATCAGAACATTGTTAATCAGCTATGCTCCAATGCAAAGTAATAAGTTTTTTTCTTTTTTAAAAACTAGACATTTGTTCCACCACCTTAAGAACAGAGGATCTATGCAAAGTATTTGGAATTCTGCATGGGAGATTTTTCTATTCTCTCATAATTATTTACTTAATCACTTATTTATATTGGCACAGGCTCATGGATATTTATTTCATATTCTAGATTATAATACCAATGCTACTTTATTTATTTTGTTGCTCAAATTGTTCCCTTGGCCATTAGGAATTCTTCCATTGGCTCTTGTCCCCCTTGGTAAGTCCCATTACTATGGGTATTCTTTTTTTAGCACTTCTGTACTTCATAGAACTGTAAGATGCTCCCAATTCATCTTGTAAATTTCCTTATACTCAGCCATGTCTCCAAGGATTCCTGGTTCTTTTTACTGGAAAATTAGTCTTAGAATCAATTATATAGGTGATAGATGTGACTTTGCTTCTAGGCCATTTCAGCTGACAAAAAAAATAAAATAAACGTGTGTGTGTCTCTGTGTGTGTCCCCATATGTATATGTAAACATCTCTGTGTTAAGGTAAGCATGAGTTAGTTCATACTTAAGTCTCCAAATCTAATCCATATCCATAGAGATGATTCCTGCCTCCTAGACTTCCTTGCCTATAAATTCTCACTCCAACAGTAAGAAACCTGGCTCCTACTACTGACATCCAGTTACTTAATTTTTTAATTCCATTTTACAACTACAGTAGTTTCAGAATTGTCAACCCATTCACCCAGGGAAGACTTCATCAACTAGAGTACAGTGTTTATGCACAACTGCTTTTTTAAAACTCTTTTCCAAAGTTATTTAGGTTAGCCAACTTTTCCCCTAACCCTTACCCTGAGGTTTTATTCATACATTTATAACATATATTATTTTTCCATGATCTGTATTCCACCTGAGATTCTTCAAACTTGTAAATTTTTTTAAATCCACATACATTGAGGCTCACTGTTTGTGCTGTAGAATTCTATGTGTTTTGACAAACGCATAGTGTCAGGAAACACAATTACAGTATCACACAGAATGATTTTGCCACCGTTATTCTCTGTACTTAATGGCAGCCCACTCCAGTGCTCTTGCCTGGAAAATCCCATGGATAGAGGAGCCTGATGGGCTGCAGTCCATGGGGTCGCAGAGTCGGACACAACTGAGCGACTTCACTTTCACTTTTCACTTTCATGCATTGGAGAAGGAAATGGCAACCCACTCCAGTGTTCTTGCCAGGAGAATCCCAGGGATGGGGGAGCCTGGTGGGCCGCAGTCCATGGGGTCGCTAAGAGTCAGACACGACTGAGCGACTTCACTGTCACTTTTCACTTTCATGCATTGGAGAAGGCAATGGCAACCCACTCCAGTGTTCTTGCCTGGAGAATCCCAGGGACAGGGGAGCCTGGTGGGCTGCTGTCTATGGGGTCGCACAGAGTCAGACACCACTGAAGTGACAGGAGGATTCTCTGTACTTTACCTATTCAAATTTCCTTCCTCCCAAAATTCCAGTAATGACTGATCTGTTTATTGTTTATATAGTTCTGCCCTTCCAGAATGTAAATAAAGTCATGGAGTATATAGCCCTTTCAGATCGGCTTCTTTCACTTAGAAATATGCAGTTAATTTTCATCCATATCTTGTATGACTTGATAGCTCATTCTTTTTTACTGCCAAATAGTACTTCATTGTATGTTCCTGCATAGTTTGTTTATCCATTTACCTATTGGAGGACATCTTGGTTATTTCAAGGATTTGTTGATTATGAGTAAAACTGCTATAAAATTTCACATGCAGGTTTTTGTGAGGGAATGAATTTTCTTTCTTTACTGTGGACCATTTTTAAAGTCTTTATTGAATTTGTTACTATACTGCTTCTGTTTTAAGTTTTGATTATTTGGGCTCAAGGAACGTGAGATCCTAGCTCTCCGACTAGGGATCAAACCCACGCCCTCCTCACTGGAAGGTGAAGTCTTAACCACTGGACTGCCAGGGAAGTCCGTGGACTTGAATTTTCAAATTAACTAGGCAAATCCCTAGAAATCAATTTCTGGATCATATGGTAACATTATGTTTAGGTGTGTAAGAAACACCACAATACATCCTATAGCTTATGTTTCAAATTTTGAATTCTTCAGACAACTTAGCTACATTTATCAGTTTTGCACAACCCCTTCCAGAAAGAGAAGAACATTGTGAAAACACAGCCATTCTCTTTGGGAAATGTACTGTATTCTTGGATTGCAATTCATTTGCCATCTATTTCCTGCCTTACCCCCACCCCCTCCATTTATCCTATCTCCTAAAATACAATGTTTCATTATCACAAACATTTAATAGCTTTCATTTTCCCACTGGTACCAGAGGACATCAGGTGTGTTTTGACATAGCAAAGGAAAAGTACCTTTTTGAACTATTTATGAAGTGCAGCTACTCAATGCACATTGGTTTCCCTTTTAAATGATAGAATCACTTAGTGTTTCTCTGTCACACACTCACAGGTGACCGTTTAACCGTGAGACCTATGTGAATGAATCAGGCAATTTTCTAATGATGTTGAATTGGGAAGAAAACGGTACATTGATTCCTGACTGCAAGTTTATTGTATCAAAATAAAGATATGAATTTTTTAAGAAGGTACTCTTCTGTGCCTGACAACATAGGAAACAAGCTATTGTTTGATGAGCTTTTAGAGAAATCCTTGATTTATTTATTTTTAATAGTAATATAATAAAATCAAATGTATACCTGCACATCTTGGGTATTTAAGGAAATGATCAATGTTATTGCAAGTAACTGGCTGCCATTTTTAAGAATCTAAATTAAACCCCAAATTAGAGAACCACAGGATTAGGAAACAAAAGCACAGGGACCAAACAATTGCCTTTCCTCCTTCTGTTTATATAATAAATGCATTTAATGTTGCCATGGCAAAGGAGCCAGTCTGTTTCCCATTCCTCTGTTTTTTCCCTTTATTATACCCAACACAAGAAAATGTCATATTTCACCTTCTTTTTTGGATCATTATGTTTACCCGTCTGCTCTACACTTACTACTCTCCCCAGTTTTTTTGATAGTTAATACTTAGCGAAGAAGTAATTTCAGATGAAGGAAGTGATTTCAGTAGAGTTAGAGGAATCTGGAAGCAAAGACTGATGGCAAGGAGATAAGGGGAAATACTCAACCGTTTATTTAGCCAGGAGACCAACCCAAACCTTGAAAAGCCCCTCAGATTCCAAAGCGAAAACTTTAAAAACGCCCTTTAAAGCAAATTCCACCTTGTTGATATTGCTTTCCAGGTGGCGCAGTGGTAAAGAATCTGCCTGCCAATGTAGGAGATGCAAGAGATGCAGGTTCAATTCCTTGGTCAGGAAGAGCTCCTGGAGCAGGAAATGGCAACACATGCCAGTATTCTTGCCTAGAAAATTCCAGGGACAAAGGAGTCTGGTGGGCTACCGTCCAGGGGGTCTCAAAGAGTCAGACATGACTCGTGTGTGCACATACGCACCACCTTGATATGGTAAATCAACTTTGTAAAGGTCTGTTAGGACTTTCTAAACATAGTTATTTTCTTTTGTCATTATTAGGCTGAGCTCATCAAAGCATTAAAGGAATCAGTAATACCACTACTTTAAAATAATCACACCATACATGGAGTATTCTGCCCGATGCATGATGCCACATCTTGTCACAAAGAATAACACACTCTCTGTGACAGGTAACGTGTTTTCAAAAGAGTAATGTGTTTTCAAAAGATGGCAACCAAAGCCTACAATCACATTCATGCCCTCATTCATTCATTAATTTTGTATATTAAAAATATTTATTAATAGCATATTATGTGCTGAGCACTGATCTAACTTAAAAATTTTAAATATATATATTAAGACATTATCCCTTCTCTCAAAAAGTTTCCATTCCATTCCTGTCATACAAAACATAGTTAAATAAACAGGGTGTTTTTAGTTTAGAAAAGAGAAGACTGAGCTTGAAGAACTATCCCTGAAAAGATAACAAATTTAGGAAAATGCCACAATCTGTAGGAAACCTACTGATGAGAGAAGTGGTTTCATCCTGTTTATATGCCCTGAAGCTTAAGTGTGTAAATAATCACTCAAATGTCCTTTCTTGTTCATTGCATTCTTTCAGTCAAGGGCAAAGGGAAGAGGTAGCCTGCCATTCCTTTCATAAATGCTGCAGTTACAGACTAATATTAATTCTCATTCAAACAATCCTGCAGGACAAAGGTACTTTGAGATAGCTCAGGACAGGAAGAAGGGTCCCAGGTTTCACAATCTGAGAAGAGTCCAGTCAAAGAACAATTTGGATTCTGCCTTCAAATATTTGAACAGATGTCACGTGGAATAAAAAAGACTGAATTTATATAAAATTGCAAGAAACAAAATTGAGACTAATGAGTGGTTACCATAAAGAATAAACTTTCAGATGGATACTGTAAACAAAAACTTTAGGGCAATAGTTTTCAAATTTTAATGTGCAGATGAATCACCAAGGGATTCTGTTAAATGTAGATTCTGATTCAGGTGTGGTGTGGGACCCAAGATTCTTCATTTCTAACTAGATTCCAAGTTGTGCTGATGCTCCTGGTCCTAAGACCACATCTCATGTATCACTGCTCTAGAGTTCTCTGACAGTGGAGCTCATTAAAACAGACTGGGTTGCCAGACACTGCAACTATTTAAGGAGAAGTTGAATAACTATTTGTCAGGAATACAACAGAAGAGATTGCTGTACCACATGCGAGAGTGGGCTAGGTATTTCCTTTTGAATCTAAATGGTTTGATTCAGGTTTTTTATAGAGGGAGAGGGTGGGAAGATTTGGGAGAATGGCATTGAAACATGTAAAATATCATGTAAGAAACGAGTTGCCAGTCCAGGTTCGATGCACGATACTGGATGCTTGGGGCTAGTGCACTGGGATGACCCAGAGGGATGGTATGGGGAGGGAGGAGGGAGGAGGGTTCAGGATGGGGAACACATGTATACCTGTGGCGGATTCATTTTGATATTTGGCAAAACTAATACAATTATGTAAAGTTTAAAAATACAATAAAATTTTTTAAAAAAAGAAAATTTTAATCTAAAAAAAGAGAACTAATTTTACATGCAATTATTTCTTCTAAATATTAAAACTGCACATAGATAATGAAGAAATTAAAATAATTCTTTTCCTCCCACTTCAATAGATGTGAAAACAGAAGATCTTAGACATTAAATGACTTGCCTAAAATTCATTCTTTCATATAATAAATTTATTGACCACTTAGTGAATAGTGAAGTCGCTCAGTTGTGTCCGACTCTTTGCGACCACATGGACTGTAGCCTACCAGGCTTCTCTGTCCATGGGATTTTCCAGGCAATAGTCCTGGAGTGGATTGCCATTTCCTTCTCCAGGGGATCTTCCCAACCCAGGGATCAAACCTGGGTTTCCCACATTGTAGACAGACGCTTTACCGTCTGAGCCACCAGATATGTGGGCTGCTCTGGGGTGGAGGCATAGTCTTGGGTGAGTTGGCTTTCTCTCTACAGCGTTTCTCTACAAAGTCTTAGGGTTGGATTCAGCTGTGGGATATCAACACTCCTGGAACCTGGAGAGATGAGAGTCTTGTTTATCAAGGTGTAATCTGAGCAAAATCACTGCAGATGGTGACTGCAGCCATGAAATTAAAAGACGCTTACTCCTTGGAAGGAAAGTTATATCCAACCTAGATAGCATATTGAAAAGCAGAGATATTACCTTGCCAACAAAGGTCCATCTAGTCAAGGCTATGGTTTTTCCTGTGGTCATGTATGGATGTGAGAGTTGGACTGTGAAGAAAGCTGAGTGCTGAAGAATTGATGCTTTTGAACTGCGGTGTTGGAGAAGACTCTTGAGGGTCCCTTGGACTGCAAGGAGATCCAACCAGTCCATTCTGAAGGAGATCAGTGCTGGGTGTTCATTGGAAGGACTGATGCTGAAGCTGAAACTCCAGTACTTTGGCCACCTCATGTGAAGAGTTGACTCATTGGAAAAGACTCTGATGCTGGGAGGGATTGGGGGCAGGAGGAAAAGGGGACAACAGAGGATGAGATGGCTGGATGGCATCACCGACTCGATGGATGTGAGTCTGAGTGAACTCCGGGAGTTGGTAATGGACAGGGAGGCCTGGCGTGCTGCAATTCATGGGGCTACAAAGAGTCGGACACGACTGAGTGACTGAACTGAACTGAACTGAATCTGAGTGATGTACCTCGGTGTCTACTACAATCCACATCATGTGCTGCTTGAATCTATTTGCTTCATGTAATAAATTTACCTCACCTGGGAAGAGCTCTTCCAGGATTCTGGTTAGTCTTTTCTTTAGGAAAAACTTTCAAGAAGAAGGGTGGTGGGACAAACTATAGCTCTAACCATTGCAGCTGGTCTCTGGACCACAGCTGATTCTTATCATTACCCTCCTCTACTTATTCTCAATTCCTTTACTCAACTAGCATCTCTGCTAATCTATGTAGCTAAACTTATGGGTGACTCAGACTTGTGTTCTTGATATGTATGAGCCCCTGGTTACCATGCCCTCCTTCTCAGGCCATGGATACTTTAGTTGACATTTACTGTGAACGTAGGCAGGAGAGCATCAGGAGACAACTCAGTGGCTTATCTGGGTGCTAAATTTATTTTTCCTATGTCAATATCAAAAGTCCCACCATTTCCAGGCATTAATCATCCCTACCAGGACAGTGTCTTGTTTTTGTTGCTTGTCTCCTGGTAGGAGGAACCTAAAGTAGCCAGAGCTAACTGAAGCATAACATTTAGCGAGATTTGCTGAAAAATTGTTCCACACATGATATACAGGAACTCTAGCCCCGTAAAAGCATAAATTTACCAAATCGATTACTGGGAGCAACAGGAAACTGGAAAATCCCTGCTTCTATCTCTTGCTTCTCATGTCTTCTACCATTTGGGGACACAGCACTATATAACAATCATTAGTACAGTGGTGTGGTGGTTAGTGGTGATTTAGTCATCAAGTCGTGTCCAATTCTTGTGACCCCATGGACCGTAGCCCACCAGATTCTTCTGTCCATGGGATTTCCCAGGCAAGAATAGTGGAGTGGGTTGCCATTTCCTTCTCCAGGGGATCTTCCCGATCCAGGAATCAAACCCACATCTCCTGAACTGCAGGCAGATTCTTTACCAACTGAGCCACCAGGGAAGCCATTAGTGCAGGGGGTGTATCAGTGACCACTGGAGGCTATCCAGGGTATATCCCAGAGGATAGCACTCCATCCTTGCAAAGTATCATCTCTAAGCTGTCACCACAGCTGCCCCTTGAAAGGCCACTGCATCACTTCATCAGGCCAGCAGCTTCTGAATGGCACAGAATGTGAAAGAACTAAGGGCCCCATGGTTACATGCCCACCTCCACATCTTCTTTACTGTAAAGTGCGTCTATTAATCCAATGTAGTGTTTTATCAGCTGCTGTGTCAGTGTATGAAAAACTCTCTGAGCCCTCATAGAGTGCCTCACTATAGGCAGGAAAAGCAGACCAATACCTGCCTATAGTGTGTCAGCCAGTACCACTATATGTCAACTACAGTAAATATGTAGTTGTTATCCTTCTAAAGTGAAAGAACTATGATATAATGAACTGACCTTCAAGTCTGTGGTTGGTCTCACAGAGGCATGGCTGCACAGCACACTCTTTATGAAAAGCAGTGGTTAGGGAAGCCCTAAATTGAGTGTGGAGACAAAAATGAAAATACTAGAGGAATTTGAAGTTTCTGGTACATGTTGCTATGGAAAATATGAAAAACAGCCCAAATCTTAGCCAGATCAATATAAATTCTCACACTGAAGGTCTACTTATTATAGTTGCTATTGCCCAGTATAACATGCCCAGGGTTCAAGAAAAAAATTACATGACAAATAGCAAGATAAACACAGTCTAAAGAGAGAAAACAATTATCAGAGCCAGACTCAGATATGACACAAATTTTAAAATTATTAGAGAAGAATTTAAAACAACTATGAATAATATATTAAGGGCAATAAAGGAAAAAGAAAAGCAGAAGTCACTAATATAAGTAGGGAGATGGAAACTATAAGAATTTTTTTAAAGGCTAGAAACCAAAAACACTGTAATAAAAATGAAGAATGCCTTCAAAGGGCACATCAACAGACTTAGCCAAGCAAAGAATGAGCTTGAATACAGGTCAATAAAAACTCCCTAAACTGAAATTCAAAGAGATAAAAGAATGAAAAACTAGAATATTTGAGATCTTCTTTGGGACAATTTCAAAAGGGTAATAATTGTGAAGCTGTAACAGGGGGTAGAGAAGAAAGAAATACTGGAACAGAAGACATTACTAAAGGGTAAAAATTTTCCAAAAGTAATGAAAGTCATCAGACCAAAACACAGGAAACTCAGGGAGAACATCAAAAAGAAAAGTTTTCTTAAAAAAAAAAAAATAGGCAGATCGTATTCAAACTACAGACAAGTGAACAAGACAAAGACAAAATTTTTTAAAAAGCCAAAAGAGAAAAAACAATCTACCTAGACAGGGAAACAAAAGTTAAGAATGACAAAGGACTTCTCACCAGAAGTCATGCAACCAAGAATGAAATTAAATATTTCAGTGTTGAAAATAAAAAACCAAAAGCCTAGAATTCTATATCCAGTGAAATTATACTTCAAAAGTGAAAGAGAAATAAAGACTTCAAACTAACAAAACTGAATGAATTCATCTCCAGTAGAACAGGAGATGCAAAATAATGTTGTAACAAGTTCTTTAAGGGAAAAGGAAAATTATATAGGTACCCCCATTCAGTAGAATACTATTCAACAGTAAAAAGGAATGAGCTATAAAGTCACAAAAAGAACATAGATTAATGTTAAATGTATATTGTTCAGTAAAAGGCAGTCTGAAAATTTTATATACTGTATTCTAATTGTATGACATCTGGAAAAACCAAAAGTATAAAGATGGTTAAAAAGATCAGTGGTTCCTAGGATTCAGAGGCAAAGGCGGAAAAAATGAATAGGTGAAGCACAAGGATTTTTTTTAGGACATTAAAATTATCCTTTACAATATTGTACTTGTGAATATCATTTGCATTATGCATTTGTCAAAATCCAAAGAAATTTAAGTATAATAAATGAACCTTTATGTATGCAAATCTTAGAAAATCATTTAGGGAATCTCAAAAAGGAATTCAGAACAAAAATAATCTAACTACATTACAAACATATGAAACAATCTCACTGAAGGGAGTTAAGGAGAATGGTGCAGCCTTAAAGCATCTTTGCCAATGATACAAAAGGAGGCTTGTATTCAAAAGGCTTAATACAAAAGGCAAAAGAAGTTGAGATGAACATTGTGCTCTACCTGATAAAGCTGTATCCTGGGGGAACAGTTGAGCAATTCTGAAACTACTCTACATGCTTGCACTATGCATTAGTTGCTCAGCTGTGTCCAACTCTTTGTGACCTGATGGAGCTCACCAGGCTCCTCTGTCCATGGTATTTCCCAGGCAAGAATACTGGAGTGGGTTGCCATTTCCTTCTCCAGGGGATCTTCCTGACGCAGGGATCAAACCTGGGTCTCCTGCATTGCAGGCAGACTCTTTACTATCTGAGCCACCAGAGAAATCCACTCTACATGCGTACTGAAACCAAACAATTAAGTAAATGTACAGCAGATGGTGAGAGCCAGGCTTCTCGATGTCTGAGTGGGAAGTAACAGACAATAAAGGGGAGAAGACTAGGATGATCCATGTGTTAATGGATTAGAGCTGGAGACATTAGTACGAACTCATCTTTAGCTTAATACACATATAGGTGGATACAAACAGGAATATTTATAGATATAAGTATACTGGACTGATGCTGAAGCTGAAGTTCCAATACTTTGGCCATCTGATATGAAGAGCCGACTCATTGGAAAAGACTGATGCTGCAAAAGACTGAAGGCAAGAGGAGAAGGGGGAGACAGAGGATGAGATGGTCAGATGGCATCACTGACTCAGGGGACGTGAGTTTGAGCTAACTCTTGGAGATAGTGAAGGACAGGGAAGCCTGGCATGCTTCAGTTTATGGGATCACAGAGTTGGTCATGACAGCGGCTGAACAACAACAATAATACACAATGTTGGCACACACACATATATTTCCTTGCTCTGTCAGCTGAAACGGCCTAGAAGCCATGACAACCCAGTAGCAATGAACACACCTAGCACCTAGATCTTGGTTTCTGATGCATGCGTGCATGCCCAGTCGCTCAGTCATGTCCCACTCTTTGTGACCTGATGGAGCTCACCAGGCTCCTCTGTCCATGGTATTTCCCAGGCAAGAATCCTGGAGTGGGTCGACATTTCTTCCTCCAAGGGATCTTCCAAACCCAAGGATTGAACCTGCTTTTCCTGCATTGGCAGGGGGATTCTTTACCACTGCACCACCTATTCATCCTTGGAGAAATGAATAGTTCTAGAGCTGGAGTGGGAAATGTATAAGATAGACCAGAATATTTTATAGTGCCAGAAAGTAAAGAAGTTCTAAAACAAATAAACCACAAATCCCACAATGATAGGAGCAAGTCAAAGAGAACCAGGAGCCCAGAAGTCAATGAAAAAAAGCTCCCAGTGGCCAAAAATGGAAAACCTGAAGCAACAAAATAAGTAAAGTAGTAATGGATTATAGATCAGAACACAAAATAAACATCCATGAGTCCATACTGATAAAAATAAATGATTGAACAAATAAATTAATGAGGGAGAAGAGACAAATCTACCCTGCAAAAGGACTCTAATAATGTATGTAGAAATGGGACATAATTCCCCACTTCTTAAGTGTAGGCTGCACATAGTAACTTCCTTCCAAAGAGTACAATATGGAAAGGGGGAAAAAGAGTAATTTTACTATTGAGAAACCTAATAAACACTGTCTCAACCAAATGATCAGGGTCAACATCCACACTGATTAGTCATGTGGAGGAAAATCACGCTTCACCTTTGTGATCTTCCCCCAAAAAACACACACCTCCAGTGTAATCATGAGAAAAACATCACACAATCTCAACTGAGGGACATTCTACAAAATACTTATCCAGTACTTCTTATAACTGGCAAGATGGTCAAAAATAGTCTTAGAAACTATCACAGCTATGAAGTCTAAGGACATGTGACAATTAAATGTAATGTGGTATCCTGATGGTATTCTGTAACAGAAAAGGGGCATTAGAAAAATATTAAGAAAATTTGAATAAAGCAAAGAGTTGGACACGACTGAGCGACTGATCTGATCTGATCTGATCTGATGAACTTAATTATAATCACGTATCAATATCAGTGCATCAATCGTGACAAAGGAGCCATACGAATGTAAGATCTTAGTAATAAAGGAAATGGGGTACAAGGTACATGGAAACTCTCTGTACTATCTTTGTAATTTTTATTTACACCTAAAACTGTTCTAAAACAAAAGGTTTTTTAAAAAACTAAATTTCTTCCGGGAAGATAATTACCTTTTTAGTAAAAACAAACAAAAGCTATTTGCCATTATAATTATGGAATGATAATCCCAAGGCATGATAGATAGAAATTTGGACAAGATAAACAGAGGACAAAATTTGGAGGGATTGTGATATGCCAAGAACCAACTTGCAGAAGCAGAGTAAGGGCCCAGAGATGAGCAATAAAGAAAGTGGAAAGAAATCAGTGATATGCAGGAGACTGGAAACTGAAGTCAGTCCCCCAAATATTTCCAGTGGTGAAAAATGGTTAAGTGAGTTTAAAGACAAGGTACATAATATCTGATTTTTTTTAATTTTGTACCATTATTATGTAA
This sequence comes from Bos javanicus, assembly GCF_032452875.1. Classification (NCBI taxonomy): domain Eukaryota; kingdom Metazoa; phylum Chordata; class Mammalia; order Artiodactyla; family Bovidae; genus Bos; species Bos javanicus. The sequence goes on from NC_083870.1 coordinate 80,085,024, forward strand.
AGTAACCTCCACCTCTGTGTTATCTCTTTCTCCATTCAAATATCTCTCCTGGACAGCTGTCTTACATAAGTGGTATTTTTGAGAAATTAAGGAAAATGAAATGCTTTGAGGCACATGTTGGATAGAAGATAGAAAACAACCACAAGAAGCAAAATGCAAATAAGAAAAAGAATTCCAGAAGCAGGAAATCAGAAATTAGAGCTATCTGTAAGAGACATAAGCCCTCTGAGTGCCTTCAGAGATATGGATGGGGACCAGGGAGATAATTGCTGCTGCTGCTGCTAAGTCGCTTCAGTCGTGTCCGACTCTGTGCGACCCCATACACGGCAGCCCACCAGGCTCCCCCATCCCTGGGATTCTCCAGGCAAGAACACTGGAGTGGGTTGCCATTTCCTTCTCCAATGCATGAAAGTGAAAAGTGAAAGTGAAGTCATTCAGTCGTGTCCGACTCTAGCAACCATATGGACTACAGCCTACCAGGCTCCTCCGTCCATGGGATTTTCCAGGCCCAAAGTACTGGAAGGGGGTGCCATTGCCTTCTCCAGGGAGATAACAGGTTTCCCTAAATCTGGAGAGAACCTGAGTGACGTGTACAGTATAATTCTGTGAGGCTATTATGGAAAGAAACACATTCCTAATACAGTGTAAATTCAGAGACTTTTTTTTAGAAAACAGGAATCATGAAAGAATTTGTCACTTGGCAAATTTATGAGTGAAAAATATTAAGCTCCAGTTCACATCAACCACTTCAAACAAAAGGAAGTTGCAATTTATGTGTTACCATCTTAGTTACAATAATAATATGCCAGCACAGAAACTTCCTTTCAATTATGTTTCTGGCTTCCTGCCTCCTTAAAATAAATAAAACAGCTCTCCCACCTCCCAGAACAAAAACAGCAGTGCCCTGTAACAGTTAAGGCAAAAAGCAAAACCTCCTAAGCAGATGCAATACTGCTTAGTCCAACTTCAAACTGTTGATGTTCATCTCCCTGGCTTACATAAGAGGAAATGTTTTCAAGATGCACTCTATTTCGTTATGGCAGAATCCAGATCTGTTAGCAGGGTTTGTCAGAGTTTCCTTGGAGAGCACATTAGATGAGAACATGGGGGAAACTTGGGTCAATTCAACTTCATGAAGCAATTGTTCATTGATTATAATAGACCGTTTGATAGAAAGTCAGTAACACAGTCTTGTTTTCATGAACTTTCGGTCTAATAGGCAAGGTAAAGCAAGCAAATAAATAGCCATACAAAAATATAAAGAAAGTCTGCAAGATGAGAGTTCTGGAGATTGGTTGCACAAAAATATGAGTATACTTAACACTGCTGAACTGTACACTTAAAATGATAAAGATGGTAAATCTTATGTTACATGCTTTTCTCACAATTAATAAAAAGAAAAATGAGTATGAGAAAAAGATAACTTATTGACCACTTCCTCACCTTGGGGAAATAGAGAGTGGAAGGTCGGCGTTGGTTTGGCTCCAGGCAAGATTGGATTTTGAAGTGATTGGAATAAAGGCAGAATCTTTACCATGAATAGGGTTTCCCTTGTGGCTCAGCAGTAAAGACCCTGCTTGCAATGCAGAAGATGCGGGTTCAATCCCTGGGTTGGGAAGATCCCCTGGAGGAGGAAATGGCAATCCACTCCATTATTCTTGTCTGGAAAATTCCGTGGACAGAAGAGCCTGGTGGGCTACAGTCCATGGGGTCACAAGATTCAACTAAAGACACACTACTGCTACCTATGAATATCCACTTTAAGAAAAAAATAACACACAAACTAGCTCAAGTTCCACTAAGAAGAATCCATTATCAAATGCAAAAAGAACACGTAGAAATACCTAAAAACCAGAATTGGTGTGGAGGTACAGAGAAATGAGGACAGAGATGGGCAGAGAACTGGCAGAGTCCAAGGAGAATTGGCAGAGAACAAGAGTGTACCAGAAATGAGAGAAAAAATGCTGGAGCAGTTGCTAACAACTGCTTAGGGCAGGTCTAGCTCCCTTTCTAGGTTGTTAGGTAAGCAATTCAGAATGTTTCAAGAGGGAGTCTGGGCAACTAGATAATAAAAACAAATGCTGGAGAACAAATCCCAAAGATCAGCCAAAGAGGAAGGAGGAAGATCAGAAAAATCTTCCTGAAGAAAATGATCATTAAAGTGAGCTTTAAAAGTGAACGGAGTTTGTCATATGGGATGCAGGGGTAGAAGGGTAGGGGGAGAGTGGGTGAATTCATATGAAAAAAAAAAAAAAAAAAAAACAATGTTACCGCTGAAACCAGGAAAGGCCAGGGATCATGGTAGCATACCTAGCAGATGAATGGATTTATCCAAATGTAGGAAAATGAAGAAAATAATGTGAGATGACCCTGGAAAGAAGACTAGGGCCACACACTTAGTCTTGCAAGTCAGAATGAAGCATTAAACAAGATTAAACTGGCAGTAGTGTTTTTAATGTAGTGTAGGAAGAGAGACAACATAAAAAAATCTATTTGAAGGATTTTGCAGTAACTCAGTTAAGAAGATTGTACCTGACATAAGGTTTCATCTTGATTATTGCTGGTATTTCCATTTGCTAATCCTTAATACATAGTATGTAAATAATAAATATTGTTGAATGCATAAATTAATGCAGAGTAAACTTTTTTTTTCAGAGTAAATTTAATCAGGGCTTCACAGGTGGCTCAGTGGTAAAGAATCCCCCTGCCAATGCAGGAGACACAACAGATGCTGGTTCAATCCCTGGGATAGAAAGATTCCCTGGAGTAGGAAATGGCAACCCACTCCAATACTCTTGCCTGGAAAATTCCATGAACAGAGGAGCCTGGTGGGTTACAGTCCATAGGGTTGCAGAGTTGGACACAACTGAGAGACTGAGCACATCAGGGGCTCAGTACTAATTCAATGACAAACACTGAATGAAGGAAGTAAGAGTGCTTGGGCTAAAATAACGACAATGGTAATGGAAAGTGGGGAACAAATAGAGAAAGGACTGACAAAATCAATATAACTTAATATTAGATTAGAAGTGGAGGAAAACTATATGAAATTAGGAGTTTGGATGCTTTGAGAAGGAAGGAAGAAGATACTGTCTTCTACCTCCACCTGTGAGTAGAAAAGATTTTACTGCCAGTCTTTCTCATTAGAGGTAGAAACTATCGTTGAGCTTGGTAAACACCCACAGCACAGAAAGGAGCATAAAAGTAGATAATAATTGACATGAAATTGAATTTGCAGATTGGCTAGTTGGACTTTGTCGGGTGCCCATAAACAGTGGTCTTAGCTTCCCTAAGAACCTATCCTTTTAACCTAAAAGGATTCTAAACAACCTCAATGCTTCATTGAATAGATAGCTTAGATCCCACTCCTTTTTTTCTTAACAGAAAATAGAAAAAGAAAAAAAAAAAAAGCTAATTAAATAGAAATGTGGCCTTATAGCTCATCTCACAATTTTAGAAGCAACTCATTTTGCTTTACTCCTAACAGATACCTTCTAAAAGGCAAAATACCAGTAAAAATTAAACTCAAAATTCCTAGCTCACAACATTTCCATCTCTGTCCTGATGGGTAGTAAAACAAGCAAGATGATCTACATACTCACTACTGTCATATCTGGCTATTTACTAAAAAGGCTGCTTGTTCTTTTTACCAGAGATTCCCCTAAACAGTCAGTCAGGGAAGAAAGGAACTCTCTCCTAGCAGAGAAAATGTTAGAGAATGAGTCACATTGATAAATCTGACAACAGTTCTCTTTGAAATCTTAAACTAAAGGACAGGTAAAGGATGATATTTGGTTATCTTAATAGTCTATTATTTATTAATAGCAAAAGTGAGTTGCTTAATGAGATATTCACCAAGAAATTGCATCTCTTGCTTCAGAGTAACATGAGAATTTGAGGTTTTTCTGAACTTTAACAATCTAAGCACAAACAGACACAGGCCCATTAGCAGGAAATGGGACCTCTTCTAAACTCTTTGTTCTCCTTGATAAATTCTGTGTTAATTGGAAATTAATTGCTTGTACCATTTACCATAAAGAGATTTTTTTTTTGGCTGCACCATGCTGGCATGTGGGATTGTATTAATAGTTCTCCAACCAGGGATCAAACCCACATACCCTGCATCCGAAGTGCAGTTTTAACAAGTGAACTGCCAGGGAAGTACCATAAAGATATTTTTAAGTACCTGGCAAACATTAACCACTTAACATCTGAACAAGCAGCAGCAAATTCTGAAAGCCAGGCTGACCTCCCTACCAACAGTAAGACTTATTTGGAGTAAGGAAACAGAAGCACATCACATACCTCTGTGTCCAAATGTGTATTGCTCAGCCAACAGTTTTTATCTTGGAGTGGTAACTTTGTGATTATCTGGTCTATCCAATTCCCTGTTTTCCAGTGTTTGATCTTTATTATTAATTATTGATGGGCATCCAGATTCCTCAGCCTCCTCTACAAGTTCAGCCCAGTATTTCAAGAACTTGATCAATTATTTACACTTCTGATATCAACTGTATCATCACAGTCCTTTTTGATTCTTAGTTTAAGTCTGAGGAAACTCACTCAGGCAAGAGGTTGGAAAGTACTTACACTAGTCATCCTAGAGTTTATTGTTTTATTGCTGTTGTTGTTCAGTCGCTGTCATGTCTGGCTCTTTGTGATCCCTTGGACTACAGCACATCAGGCTCCTTTATCCTCCATTATCTTCCAGAGTTTGCTCAAACTCATGTCCACTGAGTCAATGATGCTATCTAACCATCTCATCCTCCGCTGCCTCATTCTCCTTCAATCTTTCCCAGCATCAGAGTCTTTTCCAATGAGTCAGTTCTTCACATCAGGTGGCCAAAGTATTGGAGCTTCAGCTTTAGCATCAGTTCTTACAATGAATTTGCAGGATTGACTTCCTTTAGGATTGACTGGTTTGATCTCTTTGCAGGGACTCTTGACAGTCTTTTCTAGCACCAAAATTTGAAAGTCTCAGTTCTTTGGTGCTCAGCCTTCTTCAGTCCAACTCTCGCATCTGTAAATGACTACTGAAAAAAACCATAGCTTTGACTATATAGACCTTTATTGTCAAAGTATCTCTGCATCCAACAGGGTGCAAACTTAAATACAAGCATTTCAACCTTGAAAGACTTAGCAGTTGGCTAGTAATAACTTTTTTCTTAGATCCAAGGATTTAAAATAAACAGGATGGGCCATTTTCTACAAAATGTTTAAGAAGGGATAAAAGATTATTGTAGAATTATCTGGGGCCTTCAAAATGTTCATTGCTAAGAACTGCTATTTCTCTTTTCTCTTTCCTCTAAATACCATTCTGGCCACAGCCCAGATTAAAACTACTAAGACTGAAAGTAGAAACATTGGGAAAACCCATGGTGCATTAGGGAAAACAGTCTCTCTACCAAGAAAACAGAAATTTAAGAAGCACAAGGGAATTTTTTCTCACAGAAGAAGCCTAGGATAGTCCTCATAGGAGAATTCATATTATCCCAAGAATAGGCCTCTAAATAAATTGTATGACCATTGACAAATTTTTAAGAATTTTTAAAGTAACATAAGAACTGTTGGAAAATGAGCCATGCCATTATAAAATGCTTCTCTCAGTCCTCTATCTCACAAAATGTTTACTATATTTCTCTTTAGGAGCATTGACTGCAGACATTTGTGATCTATTAAAGGCTTGCTGGTGCCAGGCAGTATGCTAACTATTTTAGAAATATGAAGTCTTTCAACCCTCACAGCAATTCCTATAAGTTGGTAGTGTCAATCTCATTTTATATATAAAGAAACTGAAATGCAAAGAGAATAGAATTTCAGAAAGGTTGTATGGCTAAGAGCTGACAAAGGCAGGATTCAAATCTCTTATCCCAGAGCCCTAACTGCTTTCATTGCTAATGAAAATGGAGGATGAACCAAGCACAAGCTTGAACACCACACTACCATTTAGACTACAAAAAGTTTGCTTCTTCATGTCCCTTCTTACCCCTAAAACTGAACCTACCAGTGATGGGGGCCAAGAGAGTCCCATACAGATTGAAATTTCAGAAAAACATCTTGGATATGGGTGTTGGTTAATTTGGTTAAAATAAATAATGGGATGGAGGGAAGTTTAAATGGGAAGTTTAATCTTTGGTTTTATTCATGATGCATAATCAGAGAGGAAAAAGTCTTTAGTACTACATCTGCTGGTCCATAAATGTAACTGGATTAATTTCCCTAAATGTAATTGAAGTTTCCTCACTGTTGGATTCTGGTATAATATAAACCTTACTGAGTTTTTCCTTAGCTATGCATATGTATTTACCTAGAAATGTATATGAAATATGTGAGTGAGTGAAGTCACTCAGTTGTGTCCAACTCTTTGCAACCCCACGGACTGTAGCCTACCAGGCTCCTCTGTCCATGGGATTTTCCAGGCAAGAATACTGGAGTGGGTTGCCATTTCCTTCTCTAGGAGATCTTCCCGACCCAGGGATTGAACCCAGGTCTCCCTCATTGTAGGTAGATGCTTCACGTCTGAGCCACCAGGGAAGTCCTGCAAATACATGAAATATGTGTATATATATATATATATATATATATATATATATATATGTGGAGATAGGCAATCGGTCATAGCACTTAGTGGTAGTTATCTGTGTGTACGTGTGTATGCTCAGTTGCACAGTCATGTCTGACTCTTTGTGATCCCATGGACTGTGGAATTCTCCAGGCCAGAATACTAGAGTGGGGAGCCTTTCCCTTTTCCAGAGGATCTTCCCAAGCCAGGGATCTAACCCAGGTCTCACGCATTGCAGGCAGATTCTTTACCAGCCAAGCCACAAGGGAAGCCCAAGAATACTGGAGCGGGTAGCCTATCCCTTCTCCAGCAGATCATCCCATCCCAAGAATCAAACTGGGGTCTCCTGCATTGCAGGTGGATTCTTTACCAACTGAGCTATGAGGAAAGCCCAAGACATTGACAAGCTGTGGGACCAAATTGACAACATCCACTATATCATCAAAAAAGCAAGAGTGTTCCAGAAAAACATCTACTTATGGTTTATTGACTACACCAAAGCCTTTGGTGGTGTGGATCACAACAGACTGTGGAAAGTTCTTCAAGAGATGAGAATACCAGACCACCTTACCGGTCTCCTGAGAAATCTGTATGCGGGTCAAGAGGCAGCAGTTATAACTGGACATGGAATAACAGACTGGTTCCAAACTGGGAAAGAGTACATCAAGGCTGTGTATTGTCACCCTACTTATTTAACTTATTTGCAGAGTACATCATGTGAAATGCTGGGCTGGATGAAGCACAAGCTGGAATCAAGATTGCCCAAAGAAATATCAATAACCTCAGATATGCAGATGACACCACCCTTATGGCAGAAAGTGAAGAAGAACTAAAGAGCCTCTTGATGAAAGTGAAAGAGGAGCATGAAAAAGTTGGCTTAAAACTCAACATTCAGAAAACTAAGATCATGGCATCCGGTCCCATCACTTCATGGGGAATAGATGAAGAAACAATGGAAACAGTGACAGACTTTATTTTTTTGGATTCCAAATCACTGCAGATGGTGACTGCAGCCATGAAATTAAAAGACGCTTGCTCCTTGGAAGACAAGCTATGACCAACCTAGACAGTATATTAAAAAGCAGAGACATTACTTTGCTAAAAAAGGTTCGTCTAGTCAAAGTTATGGTTTTTCCAGTAGTCATGTATGAGTGTGAGTTGGACCATAAGGAAAGCTGAGCGCCAAAGAATTGGTGCTTTTGAACTATGGTGTTGGAGAAGACTCTTGAGAGTCCCTTGGACTGCAAGGAGATAAAACCAGTCAATCCTGAGAAAAATCAGTCCTGAATATTCATTGGAAGTACTGATGCTGAAGCTGAAACTCCAATACTTTGGCCACTTGATGCAAAGAACTGACTTACTGAAAAGACCCTGATGCTGGGAAAGATTGAAGGTGGGAGGAGAAGGGAATGACAGAGGATGAGATGGTTGGATGGCATCACCTACTTGGTAGAAATGAGTTTGAGCAAGCTCCAGGAGTTGGTGATGGACAGAGAAGCCTAGCGCGCTACAGTCCATGAGGTCGCAAAAGTCAGACAAGACTGAGCAACTGTACTGAACTGAACTTACTCCATGGTCTGTAGCCTGCCAGACTCCTCTGTCCGTGGAATTTTCTAGGCAAGAATACAGGAGTGGGCTGCTATTTCCTCCTCCAGGGGATCCTCCAAACCCAGGGATCCAACCCCAGTCTCCCGCAGCTCCTGCCTTGGCAAGTGGGTTTTTTACTACTGAGCTACCTGGAAAGCCTGTGTGTGTGTGTGTGTACATATATATATATATATAATCACACATAACCCTCAGTTATGCACTATTTATTTACTACACCTTCAACAGCCAAAACTAAGAGAAAAACAGGAAATAGGCAAAATGTTCTCTTTGTACTCAAAATAGATTGAGTAAACATCATGTACTTTGAGCACTGCATTATCCCTGTACATGCCCACACTAAGAGCTTAAGAACTCTTATCCTTCTCGTTACTGCTCGCAATCCTGGTATTTGGTAATCTGTTTGTTTGTTTTACCAGTGCTGATAAGAAGTGAATAGAAAGGGAAGATTATTAGAGGCAACCGTCCTTGTCAGCAGTAAGAAATGGCAACTGACAGGGAAATAGCTGAACTATAAACAGTATATTCACATATGTGTGTGTGTGTTAGCCGCTCAGTTTTGTCCAACTCTTTGCAACCCCATGGACTTTAGCCTGTCAGGCTCCTCTGTCCATGGGATTCTCAAGGCCAGAATACTAAAGTGGGTTGCCATTCTCTTCTCCATATTTGCATATAGTAGTTACTTAATATACTATTGCTGAAAGAATGGGTGAATGAGCAAACTTTCCCAAATGATCAAATACACAATCATTTTAGAAGCACTTTAAGTGAAAACACCTGGGCCTTTTAGTTATCTGTGTGCAGAATATGACTCAAGAACTGGTATTACAGAAACCTATGGTTACTGACTCAATGGACATGAATTGGAGCAAACTCGGGGAGATAGTGAAGAACAAGGAAGGCTAGTGTGCTGCAGCCCATGGGGTCATAAAGAGTCAGACACAATTTAGCGACTGAACAACGACAACAGTGGTTACCAGAGAGGGACGGAGGGGGAGGAATAAACTGGGAAATGGGGATTGACATGTGCACACTACCGTGGGCTTCCCCGGTGGCACTAGTGGTAAAGAACCTGCCTGCCAATGCAGGAAATGTAAGAGACCTGGGTTTGATCCCTGGATTGGGAAGATCCCCTGGAAAAGGAAATGGCTATCCACTCCAGTATTCTTGCCTGGAGAATCCCATGGACAGAAGAGCCTGGTGGGCTACAGTCCATGGGGTCACCAAGAGTTGGACACGACTGAGTGACTTAGCATGCACACATACATACTATTATACATAAAACTGGTAGCTCATGAGGACCAACTGTATAGCACAGGGAACTCTACTCAATACTCTTCAGTGACCTATATGGGAAAAAAATCTTAAAAAGAAGGACATATGTGTATATATAACTCATTCACTTTGCCATACACTTGAAACTAATACAACATTGTAAATCAGCTATACTCCAATAAAAATTTTAAAAAAAGAAGTAGTGTTATATTAGCTTGAATAAACTGTTCTATGCAGTGATAGTTTGGAAGGAATAGAACTAACCTAAGCAGCCTTTAATAAAGGGTGTATGTGTGTGTGTGTGTGTGTCCCTCTGTCAGAGTGGGACAGTGATTACTGTAAGGATTCAGAGATCTCAAAAAGTGGAGACACCGACCCGTATAGAAACTGGAGCCTGTCACTGGGGAGCCACGTGGTTTGTAGGCAGCTACGCGGTCCTTTCTCAACAGGATTGTGTTTCTCCCTGTGGAACTACTGTTGCTCCTGGTTCTGCTCCATGAGGCGGTAACTAGCCTCAATGCTAGACCTTTCATGTCCTCTCCCTAGATTTTGGTTTTTATTCCATATCCCCAGGAGAGGAATCTAATTGGCCCAAATGAAATCAAATATTTACCATTATTCCAAACATTTGTAGCCAAGTGTGATGGGGTCAAATGTTATCCCATAACTGCCAAAAGCAACCCTTAGCGTTTATTCATTCAATCACTCATTTACCTGTCTACAAATAATATGTGGTCCATGACCACCTAGAGACCACATTTAGGGAGAGTTAATAGTCATATGTGATGTTTCACACTCAAAGAAATAGATTTCAAGAAAGTAGACCATGTTCATAGACGGGTTGCTAAGTCCATGAGAAATTTAGAAGCCATATCTTATGAAGAATTATTCAAGACTTTGAAGCTGTTAGTGTAGAAAAAGCATGCAGTTCACCAGGAAATGACATGAGTACCTACTGTATTTCCCACACCATTCTAGATGCTGTGGTTATACTGGAGCACAAAGTGTTAGTCTCTTAGTTGTGTCTGACTCTGTGATCCCATGGACTATAGCCTTCCAGGCTCCTCAGTCTGTGGGATTCTCCAGGCAAGAATACTGGAGTGGGTTGCCATTCCCTCCTCCAGGGATACTGGAGCACAAAATGAGACCCAATTTCTTCCATAGGAACCTGCATCAGGATAGAAACCTGACTGTTCTCTTCAAAGCTTAAAGATTTGTCATATATAAAAGATATATTTATTCTATGCTGCTTTAAAAGTCAGAACTTATCAGGAAGTGAAAGCTACAGAAATGAGGATAGAAGAATGAAATAACTGTTAGTGGAGGTCAAAAACTGAAATGAAAAATGCATGCGATAGCACCTCCCTCCCCAACTCTCACAAGTGGCAATAACTATCAGGAATACTGTCAGAGTGATTCTGGCAGAGGAGAAAAGTTGAAACAAGATGCTGGCTAAGGTCCTTTACAACTCTGAGATTCCAAAATAGAGCATCAGGGAACAGAGTTCAAAATCATAATACCCACATCTGAACCTCCAGTTTATCTCATAGAGAGGGCTTCCCAACAGGCTTAATTATGTTGTTCCCTATCCTCATTCTTCTCTGAGGTACTCTCTGTACAGACAGAATTACAGATATGCTCAGCGACCCACAGTGGCTCCAAAAGAACATTTTTATGAGTAATGTTGTAGGCTGAGTGTACAAACTGGTAATAGAAGCACTATAGGATCTATTGTCACTAATCTGTTCTTTAGAAAACATGCAGAATGACGCAATTTCTAATCAGAAAGGGAAATAGGCTGTGTTTGTGTGTGTGTGTATGTGCCTGCAAAGGCAATAAAGGATTTACGTAAGCAACCTCAGAGACCATCTACGTCCCCCTAAGGTGCAGCGCTCTCCTATGGCAAGAGTGGGAGGCACTAAATCTGAGACTTTACATGCAGACTTCAGTTCCACCAGATGTGAGTCTGAGTCCTGGTTTCCTCATCTCTATTCCATGCCTATTCCCTCGTTTGTAAAATGGATATAATCACAACACAGATGATTTAAAAAGATAGTACATCTATGGCACTTAGCCCAGTTCGGTGCCTGGCCCATAGTAAGCACTCAAAATAGTCTAGTTACAAAATATATGCAACAGTGAACATGCGGTCAGTGTTCTTTCTATGTGCCAGGCAATGTACTGACTACTTTGCCTACATTTTCTCATTGCTTTTCTCTGTTTTATAGATAAGAACTTTGAGAATTAGGAGTTAAGTAAATTGTTCAAAGTCAGATGGGGAGTGACAGAACTGGAATTTCAACCCAAGCAGTTTTAAACCAAGAATTTAAACTCAACAAACTACTAATTAGTAATTAGTATTCCAACTAATTCTGTATTCTAACTAATGAATACAGCTCCACCTCAAGTGTATCTTCTCTGCCTGGCTTCTTTAACACCAAGCTTGAGACTGAACTAGGACCTCATTGTTGTTTTAATTTGCATTCCCAAAATTGCTAGTGAGTTTGACTACATTTCACGGTTTTTGTCTTTCTCTCATTGATTTGTAGAAATAATGTGTATTCTGAATACCAATCATGCAATTAATTGCCAGATACACACACACACACACACACACACACACACATACATTTGAAAATATGTACGAATGATATGTATCAGTTCAATTCAGTTCAGTCGCTCATTCGTGTCTGACTGAGAACTCATGTACTGCAGATAGTTATGACTAACCTAGACAGCATATTAAAAAGCAGAGACATTACTTTGCCAAAAAAAGGTCCGTCTAGTCAAGGCTATGGTTTTTCCAGTAGTCATGTATGGATGTGAGAGTTGGACTATAAAGAAAGCTGAGCCCAGAAGAATTGATGCTTTTGAACAGTGGCATTGGAAATGATTCTTGAGAGTCCCTTGAATTGCAAGGAGATCCAACCAGTCCATCTTAAAGGAGATCAGTCCTAAGTGTTCCTTGGAAGGACTGATGTTGAAGCTGAAACTCCAATACTTTGGCCACCTGATGTGAAGAAGTGACTCATTTGAAAAGACCCTGATGCTGGGAAAGATTGAAGGCAGGAGGAGAAGGGGACGACAGAGGATGAGATGGTTGGATGGCATCACCAACTCAATGGACGTGAGTTTGGGTAAACTCCGGGATTTGGTGATAGACAGGGAGGCCTGGCCTGGCGTGTGTGTGTGTATCTATGATGAAGTTACATATTAATATGCATGCACAATTGTTCAATCCTGTCCAACCATTGCAACTCCAAGGACTGTAGCCCGCCAGGCTCCTTTGTCCATGGGATTTCCCAGGCAAGAATACCAGAATGGGTTGTCATTTCCTCCTCCAGGGGATCTTCCTGACCCAGGGATCAAACCTGCATGTCCTACGTCTCCTGCATTGGCAAGAGGATTTTTTACCACTGAGCCACCTGGGAAGCCCCACACATTAATATAACATACTGCATTACATACAACATTTGCCATAACAGTTTGCGTCAGTGTGATTTTATGAGACAAATAATATTGTATCAATTCTTTTATAAAGGAATTAAATGTTGTAAGTAGTTGTTTAAAATACAGTTCCCAGGTGTGTGTCTGTGTATAAAATTGCTATTGTAAATAGAATTGTACCTCTTAATTTCAGCCCTTTTTCTAAGTCTTGTTGCCATTGTACAAAAATACAATAGATTGTTAAATATTAATTTTTGCCAAACTTATCTAAACTTGTAATCAATTTTAGTAATGAATTTGTATTCTATACAAATTATCCTAAGTTCCTCATAATTATAATTTCATCTTTCCTTCTAATTCTTATATTTCTTTTTCTTGTTAGTATATTTTATTCTATTAGTTTTATTTGTAGAATTATTTTGAAAGATATGTATCTGAAAGATAATTTGTCTACAGTTATTATACTGAATTGCAAATATATACTTATATTTGTCATGTTGTACATTACATCCCTAGTACTTAAATTTATAAGTAGAAATTTGCACCTTATTGTTTTGAGCTCTATTTCCTTCTCTGTGCCTTAATTTTCTCACTTGAAAATATGGTGTTGGGATACAGAGTCTTCAAAAATCCTGTCTATTCTGACTTACTAAGATCCTGTGAAGCTATAGTAACACTCTGTATCATGCATCCTCTGGAAACAGAGAGCCTTTAAAAGAAGTCAGCATTAAACAAACATAAGTCTTTAAATCCCATGAAACAGACCTGGGCCTGGGACAAGTGGGCCTGGGACAAGCATGTTATTACAAAGTTCTATTTGTCTTCAACTGGCCCTGCAAACATGTCGCTTTTGCAGTGTGTGTTTCTTTTTTCTTATGTCCTGTCTGAGGTTTTTCCCTCTGTCTTAGCTTGGAGCACTGTAACAAAATAGCATAAAGTGGGTGCCTTTTAAACAATAAAAATTTATTTCTTACAGTTCTGGAGGCTGGAAGCATGGGATCAGGTGTCAGTAAAGTCAGGCTCTGGTAAGGGCCTTCTGGATGACCGACGACCAACTTCTCCTTGTATCCTTACATGGAAAACAGCAGAGAATCAAGCTCTCTCAGGACTCTTAAAAGGACACTAAGCCCATTCACTAAGGTTCTGCTCTCATTATCTCAGCAAATACTAATTACCTACCTAAGCCTCCACCCCATCGTACCATCACATCAGGGGCATAGGGTTTCAACTTAGTAATTTCAGGGGCACCTAAACCTTACTCCATAACACTTTCTATTTCAGATTCCTGGGTCCTTTTTCTTATCAATATGCTACTCTTCTCCAAATTGAGCTAATCCCTGTACCAATTAATTCATTGACTATACTTTTGTACATTGTATGAATGTTTTAGTCATACTAATAAATCAAATTTTTATTACTCACTATACAATGTAGAGCATTGTTACCTGGTAAAAGACCCTTGTGTGTGTGTGCTAAGTCACTAAATTATGTCCAGCTCTTCATGACCCTATGGACTGCAGCCCGCCAGACTCCTCTGTCCACAGAATTTTCCAGGCAAGAATACTGTAGTGGTTTACCATTTCCTCCTCCAGGGAATCTTCCCAACCCAGGGATCATGTCAATGTCTCCTGTGTCTCCTACATTGGCAGGTGAATTCTTTACCACTGAGCCACCTGGGTGGAGATCTCAGGCATCATTAAATAGGTGTGCAAAATATTTGGGAATGGAAAGAGGTTAAAAATAAATCTTACAAATCACACATTTGTAATGTCTCCTAACAAGATGAGGCTTTATCCTCTACATTATCTAAATCAGGACCTAACCTCATGATGGCAGAGTATTCTTTTTTACTAGGTTTGTGCAGAACCTACCATGAAAACAGTCAGTGACACTCTGGTCTAACCTACCAGAGTTCACGTCTTTTCTTTTTCATTATGTTAGCATAGGTTACACAGCCATCTTCACTTCCCCAAATCAAACTTAACTCTACTCCCTCACTTTGCCTTTAAAAATGCTTTGTTGAAACCCTTCAGGGAGTTTGGGATTTTTCTGAGCAAAAATTACCCACTCTCTGTGCATGGCTCTGCAATAAATCATTCTCTGTTCTGAAACAAAAACAAAACCCTCAACTCTACTACAACCTACTGTCTACCACAAGAATTCCAGATACTTGAAATAATTTCAAAGCCAGGAGTCAAAGGAAAATCTATCTGATCCAAAGCTAGTGTACTTGACAATTATTTAATTGCATGCATTGCAAATAGATGGGGAAACAATGGAAACAGTGACAGACTTTATTTTGGGGGGCTGCAGATGGAGATGGCAGCCATGAAATTAAAAGACACTTGCTCCTTGAAAGAAAAGCTATAACTAACCTAGATAGCATATTAAAAAGCAGAGACATTACTTTACCAACAAAGGTCTGTCTGGTCAAAGCTATGGTTTTTCCAGTGGTCATGTATGGATGTGAGAGTTGGACTATAAAGAAAGCTGAGCACCGAAGAGTTGATGCTTTTGAACTGTGGTGTTGGAGAAGACTCTTGAGAGTCCCTTGAACTGCAAGGAGATCCAACCAGTCCATCCTAAAGGAGATCAGTCCTGGGTATTCATTGGGAGGACTGATGCTAAAGCTGAAACTCCAATACTTTGGCCCCTTGATGCGAAGAACTGACTCACTGGAAAAGACCCTGATACTGGGAAAGATTGAAGGTGGGAGGAGAAGGGGACAACAGAGGATGAGATGGTTGGATGACATCACCAACTCGATGGACATGAGTTTGAGTAAGCTCTCGGAGTTGCTGATGGACAGGTTAAGTCTGGGGTGCTGCAGTCCATGGAGTCAGAGAGTCAGACATGACTGAATGACTGAACTGATACTGATACTGATACTTGGGAATAGCATTTTCCAAAGTGCATTCAGCAAACATCTAGCCCATGAAATATAAATAGGCTTTGTGAAGTGCAGTTGAAAGATACTATGGCCACATAAATTTAGGATCCACTATGCAAAGCAAAAACAATCAAGTTTATTTAGTCCAGAAAATCTAAGAAATTGCCAAGGTCTTTTAAATATGCTCCATTTTTTCCAAAGGACATCTGTGAAAGTTTGGGTTAATCTATAGGAAAGAGTGATTCCCTCTCTATTTACTATGGGTGAAATGTACTTTCTAAATCTTGATGTTGGGCTTAGAGATATGACTTGCTTTGGTCAATGCAATGTTAAGGATATGACTAGAACAGAGACCTTAGATTTCTCTCTTTCACTTCTTTCTTTGCCTTGAGGACCTGTCCTGGTTAGCCACTTCTCCACTATGATGACAAACAGAGAAGATCTGAGCCAAACCAGTCAGTAGCTTGGAACAAACTCTTGGTGACCAGAACTTTGAAACAGACCACCCACTGCAGCCTGGTCCAGCTCAGCCTCACTGTTGTTGAACTGCAGACCTTAAGCATGAAAATAAATGTGTATGGAGGATAAGCCACTGAAACACTGTTGGCAAACAGAGGTGTTCAAAAACTGACGGAACACCTCTCACTAAAGTGTGTTATGCAAAACAGTTTGAGAAAATGAGCTCTAACACCCTTCAAATTCTTTCTCTACTGGGCTACCATCAGTCTCCAGTGTTTAAGAAAATTTGTGCAGCCTGTTAGATGCAATATAATTTTACAGTTTTCATTGTGATTCACATATATACAATATGCATGTGGGAAACTATAAAGTTCCTCACAGCAAAGCTTGTGAATTAGGATGAACCTCATTTCCCAACCAAATAGGGGGATCTGCAGGGCTAATAATGGGCAGAGATGCCTGTGGGACTCAGATCTCCTGAGTCCTAGCCTTGGTGCTTTTCCACTCAACTTTGCTTCCCCTCTTCATTTTTATAAAAAACCCTTCATGATCTTTTGTGTAATGAGTTGCAAATATCTATTTTCAGATATAGGTCTTGATTTGGAAATTCTGTAATTAAAGAATGACTTCAAAACAACCTGCAGTTGAATACTATGAATGTGGATTGCATGTTTTGAACATTACTAATACCAAGAAGCCATCCATTTATTTAGTTGCACGAAAATAGTCATCCAATGTACTCTACCCAAAATGGTCCAAGTTACTCTAAAAGCTATTCTAAAGGGATAGAGAGCTGTGGGAAATGACTAAATAGCACTGAAAGCAGTACTCTACTCATCAAAGTTCAAAAATTAGTCAGTCTGGGTGGTGGTAGAAAGAAGTAAACTAAAAGAACCAGAACATAGTCCTAAACAAGTTCCCAGACTTACATGGACAAGTTATGTGCCCAAATGCTGAAACCAATAACTGGCTGGGCATGTTTTTAAAATATTCCTATTGAACTTGTTTGAGGGCAGGTAGTCTCCTGCAGGGCATTGCCCTCACCTGCTGTTGGCCAAGTGTTCCGAGGCACTGCAAGCTGCTTTAGGATTGCAAGGCTCCTAACTCCTAATACCCTCCACAGAGATCCTAGGAAGGATTCCAGCAGGGCCTCAAGGTCCTACCCAACAAAAATATCTAACATGGACACTGACTTGTACTTCTTGCAGGAGTGGAAATAGCATGGCATTTCTGAAGAACAATTTGGCAATTTCATTCATTCATCTATTTATCATTCGACAAAGACTATTAAGCCCTGTCTCCATGCCAGCCACTCTTCTAGGGGCTGTAGATAATGCAATGAACAAATCAGACAAAACTCTCTGCCCTGTTGGAGCTGACATTCTAGTGGCAGGGATGAGAGAGGCAGTGGGAAATGAGGCGCTTTGGGGGAGAAAAATAAATGAATTAAATTGTCATTAATAAGTAGAAGGTGAGAAATTCTATAGAAAAAATAACTTAAGCATCATGGAGAAGGAATGAAGCAGTCAAATAAATAAATAAATGCTTTTTTTTTTAAAGAAGGTGGGATTTGGGATAAATTTTTTTGTATGCTATATTCTATGTCTGTGTACTTGTGTGTTTTTTAATTGGAATTTTTGAGAATGTCAGATAACTCTCTTTTTTAAAAGCCCTCCAAGACAATTCTGATGCACAGTCATATAGAAAACTGTTTCTTTCTCACCTTACATTTTAGATTCTAGATAATTAGATTCTAGGTAATTCTAAATAAAGATCTCAATAATTCTGAGCATACTGAATTCAATATTTTTAAATCAAATTTTATATACTTTAATTTTTTCCAATACTTCCATAAAATAGTGTTCTAAAAAGTCATATAAATATCTCATAGTGCATTGTGACAAATAAATGATATGAAGAGGTTGACAGCCTCCTCAATAAATGTTTAGTTGTTATTAGTGTATGACTCTTAATGGAGAATAAGCTATTTGACCCAGACTTTGAAAAAAGAATGGGATAAGGATGGGTATTAGTGAAAGTCGTCCAGTTGTGTCTGACTCTTTGTGACCCCATGGACTATACAGTCCATGGAATTCTCCAGGCCAGAATACAGGAGTGGGTAACCTTTCCCTTCTCCAGGGGATCTTCCCAACCTAGGGATCAAACCAAATGATGTGATTAAAGGTCAGATACTGGACTTTTAGGAGGGAGAAATGCCCGGCCAAAGACGTGGACAATGAGCTGATTGTGAGCAAAGGCAGCTCTTCCTTTCATTTTGTATAGAGTACGAGGCTATTAGACCACAAGTTTCTTCAAGTGCTGGGACTGCATCCACCTTGTTCACTGCTTTATCCTAGAACTTAGCACAGGACACAAAAGAGATGTACATTATTTGTAGAGTGTTCAAAGTATTTTGACCACAACTAAAAGGTGTGTCCTCAAATCATTCTATGACATCAGTCATCATTTAAACAAGGTGCTAACAAGAGCCATGCTAAGAAAAGACATTAACCAAGATACACTCAAGCTATCAAAGTAAAATGTAATCATTCATTGGGTCTGTCTGAAATAAAAACTCATTTATTTGACATGGTTAGGAAATTAGTAAATTCTTTAGAATTAAAATATTCCTTTAATGCTAAAGTGTTTAAATTTTATTTTAACAAAGTTATATGGAAATTATTAAATTTTTATTACAAATACTGTGGCATATAGAACAAAATTGAGCTTTTCCTTTAATGAATCTGAGTCAGTAACAGATTACACACTGTGAGCAGCAAAGAAAATACTTTTGGCTAATTTAAGCAAGAAAAGTACTTTATTGGAGTGTTTTAGGTTAGTACCCCAAGTTAAAGGGAAACTGGAAGACCAACCTTGAAGAGTTAGGGACTCTGCAGCTCAAAGGAAGCTGCGGTCCGTGTGGAATGGAAGAATGGACCGTCTATTCAGGGCACCACCACTGGATAAAACAGTTCTCCTAACTTTGAGTCACTCTGCTCAACCCCCAAATTCCTGCAAGAAAACAATTCACCTGACCTGGCTTGGAACATATGCTCAACCTTATCCAGGAGAGGAGAGGACACTTCAGTGATGGTTCCACTGGAACTGAGTACAACTTGGGAATGGTAGATTTCCAAAGGAAAATCGCAGTAAAACTAAACAAGTAAACACACACAGGTCCAACACAAGAATTAGTGATCATCCTGCACATCCGTTACAGTGAAGTGAAGTGAAGTCGCTCAGTCCTGTCCGACTTTTTGCAACCCTGTGGACTGTAGCCCACCAGGCTCCTCCGTCCATGGGATTCTCCAGGCGAGAATACTGGAGTGGGTTGCCGTTTCCTTCTCCAGGGGATCTTCCCGACCCAGGGATTGAACTCAGTTCTCCCACGTTGCAGGCAGACGCTTTAACCTCTGTACTAGATTATAATCCAGTGATGTTCTTGAAACCTAGTCATCTATTCAAGACTACTTTTCCCCTTTACTTAATGGTCCCAGACTTCGGTATTTCTGGGGGCTCTAATTTTTATAATTCTTTTATCTCTCTTTTTCTTTTAAAATTTGTTTCTTGCTACTTTCAGTTTGCCTGATTTGGGTACTTCCAATTTACCTACCTCACTACTTTTAATTTTCTTGCCTCCTATACCTGGCTATGGACTAAGAAATGAAAGAACCAAGCCTGTTAGATATGTGTTTAATGAGGCTGCAAGTGAGTATAGGTCTATGAGTAAAATACGGGTGGTAAACACAGACTTGGTGTCATCTGCATCTTTGCATCCCTGCTCAAACATTTACTTTGCTAATGTTTAGTTGTTTAGCTGATTTGATAATTACTAGATGAGGAATTCTCTGTAAATGGTATGCTGCCATTTTTTTAAAGGACACAGTGTTCTTTAATGTTTTATCATTTTTTATTTCATCTTCACAGTAACACTGAAAGAAAGGAAAGGGCAAATATTGTCTGAGTTTGACAAGTATACAGATGGGGCTGCAGAGAGTTTAAAGTACATGGATGGGAAAGTGAGTGCTCAGCCCCAAGCGTCCTGATTTCCCTTCCAGAATTTAGTTAATAGATTCAGCTATGTCAATATCAGGAGATCTACAGAATCATAGGTCACAGGCAGCCTAAAACTCAAGGTGTCAGTAAGGGATAGAACAAGTGTATGATATAGACAGAGAAGCACAGAGAAAATCCCATACCTAGCTGTAAAACAAGCTCAAAATCCTGAGACCCGTGTAAGTAAATGGGAACAAATACAGAACAGCATAACTCAACTAAATGGAAACAAACATAGATTTCACTGTGTAATGACTTTTAGCAACAACTCAGATGAAACACTGAAAATACATTTAACAATTTTCAGGTGACATAAAACTGGAAACTTTTACTGCTGCTGCTACATCGCTTCAGTCATGTCCGACCCTGTGCGACCCCATAGACGGCAGCCCACCAGGCTCCTCTGTCCCTGGGATTCTCCAGGCAAGCACTGGAGTGGGTTGCCATTTCCTTCTCCAATGCATGAAAGTGAAAAGTGAAAGTGAAGTCGCTCAGTCACGCCCGACTATTAGGGACCCCATGCACTGCAGCCTACCAGGCTCCTCTGATGGTGGGATTTTCCAGGCAAGAGTACTGGAGTGGGTTGCCATTGCCTTCTCAGGAAAAGTATTACTAATGATTACCAATTTAACAATTGACAGAAACAAGATTCCAGATGGAACTGTTGGCTAGATAAAATTTAACACAGATTAAAGAATTTTTCTTTTATGTATATCTAAAATTTATATTTACAGACACAGTATAGGGTAAGCCTGGCTTGACAACAGTCATAGGGATTTTGGATTACTGCAAATAAAGAAATAATAATACTGATAATACCCCAATACTCATTGCAGCACTGTTTATAATAGCTAAGACATGGAAGCAACCTAAATGTCCACTGACAGAGGAAAGGATAAAAAGATGGGGTATATATATACTGTGAGATACTACTCAGTCATTAAAAAGAATGAATAATGCCATTTGCAGCCACATGAGTGGACCTAGAGATTGTCATACTGAGTGAAGTAAGTCAGACAGAGGAGGAGAAATATATGACAACCCTTATATGTGGAATCTAAACAGAAATGATGCAAATGAACTTACTTACAAAATAGAAAGAGACTCACAGACTTAGAGAAAGAATTTATGGTTGCCAGAGGGAAGGATGGGGGCGGGGGAGGGATAGTTAGGAGTTTGGGATAGACATGTACACACTGCTCTATTTAAAATGGATAACCAGCAAGGACCTATTGTATAACACATGGAACTCTGCTCTATGTTATGTGGCAGCCTGAATGGGAAGGGACTTTGGGAGAGAATGGATAAATACATATGTATGGCTAGGTCCTTTCTCTGTTCACCTGAATCTGTCACAACATTGTTCCTCAGCTATATCCCAACACAAAATAAAAAGTTTTTTAAAAAGATGATATGTTTATCATTTATTGAAAATAGTGGTATGCATCATAGTAAGTTCTTTATATATATTATGTTAATTCTCACAACAGTTCTAAAACAATTCTAACAATTCATCAATAATATCATTGTCATAGTCCTCATGTTATACGTGATAAAACTAAATAATTTGAGAAATAAATGTCCAGAGTCCAACAGCTTGTCAGTGTTGAAACCAGGAGTTAAACCTACCTAAATCCATGCTTTAACCAATGTGCTACTATTATTGTTTAAGAATAAATTCCATTAATAAGAGACTCAAGGGAGTCTGTTTGCAATGCTCAGATTGCTATTGCAGTACTGTGTGCATTTTTCTGGGAATGAATAATTTTTATTTTGATCTATATATACCTTTTATAAAGATACAGTAACAATTTCTCCTGAGAGCATTTGAAAGCATGTATATAAGATACAAACTAAGCAACTAAGAAGAGTTTAAGAGATGCCTTAAAATACACAAATTTGGAACAAGACTTATGCCTGGTGTTGAGGAAGAGGCCTAGGTGTTAGATTTAACCAGACTGGATCCACCCCTCTTAACTGTGTGACCTTGAGCCAGCTTCCGCATCTATAAAATACGCATGTTGATTCCTTCCTGCCAGTACTATTAGGGGCACTGGAAACAATGCATGTGAAAATCCTTGGTACAGCTCTGATCCCTAGAAGTAGAAGATAGCATTATTTCTGCTCTTTGCAGAAGTTAAAGGAAAATGGGCTTTACTTTGATACTAAGATGAACCTTTAAAGATGGCAGCTGTCAGAAAGATAATTAGCTGCCTCAAGAAATAGTGAACTGCTGTCTATGGTGTCACACAGAGTCGGACACGACTTAGGCGACTTAGCAGCAGCAGCAGCAGCATTCTGGGCTGGGGAGGGGCAACCGACACTTAGTCAATCTATTAATATACATGCGCTTAGGCAAATAAGGCACTGCATCAGATGAGGTGTTCTCTGAGGCCCCTTTTAAAGCTGAGATTCTGAATAAGAACACATGTGCTAGGGAACCCTGCTCAATGTTATGCGGCAGCCTGAATGGGAGGGGAGTCTGGGGGAGAATGGATACATGTATATATATGGCTGAATCACTCTGCTGTCTATCTGAAACTATCACAAAATTGTTGATCAGCTATACTCCAATACAAAATTAAAAGTTAAAAAAAAAAAGAACAGATGTACTTTCTTCCATCTCCCAAAGGTGCTGACTAACCAGCAGTAGGACCCATGCTTTAAGCTGCAGCAGTGGGGTGAGATAAGCACGGGGAGAAACTCTGTCACCATCTTACCCACTCCCCATGGGCTCAAAGACACGCTCTTTTCAGAAGTCTAGCAAACTAAAGGACTATTTGTAATTCCAGGTTAGCAAGAAATCTTTGTATCATTGAGCAGATGATTTTGGCCTCAATGATGGTTTTACATATTTAAATAAAATATGGGCTTCCCCGGTGGCACACTGGAAAAGAATCTGCCTGCCAACAATGCAGGAGATGCAAGAGATGCAGGTTGGATCCCTGGTCGGAAAGATCCCCTGGAGAAAAAATGCCAACCCACTCCAGTTTTCTTGCCTGGAGAATTCCATGGACAGAGGAGCCTGGTGGGCTACAATCCATGGTGTTGCAAAAGAGTCAGATATGATTTAGCAACTAAACAATAACAAATATGTGTGTGTGTGTGTGTGTGTGTGTAGGTGTGTGTAGGTGATAGAAAGAGAGATGATACAATATCCACAGCTAAATGACCCAGAGAAATATAGTTGAATAGGGTTAAAACAGAAAAGGAAAGGACAGATGGCATGACCTCATGTTAACTTCTTTGGCCTCTGCCCCCTGCACCTTCTCCTAGATGACAGCCTTGTTTATGAATTACAGCATCTGATCTGAGTTGCTTCATTTTACAACCTCACACTACCACACCATTGGTGGACTGATTTTATCCCTTTTGTTTTTGATGACTGTTTGGGAGATCCTCATATTTACACCATGTTTTGAAGAACTTAGTTGCTCTTTGCTTTATCTTCTGAGCCAGATTTCATAGTAGCGTCCCTATTTACAAAGGCAGAAAAAAAGTTTTACTAGATTACTAAAGTCTGGGAATTCATCAGGGATGATGAAAGAGAGTAATTACAAACTGACCTCAAGGGCTGGGGACGAGTTCCAAGCACTTTGTTTACCAGTCAGAGAGATGAAATCTACCTCTTTGATGTTTTCTGCCTGACACATTTCTGGCCAGCCTAAGGTAAAGTGATGAGATTTTTCTCATATCACGGGATGCTGAATTTCTGTGTTGGACTTGGGAATTTTTCACAGTACGAAATTTATTAAAGTCAAAATATACTCTGTCCCATGTTGCTCCTCCTGCCTGGAAATGTCTTCTCTTCACTCTTGGCAAGACCATTTTCTACTTATCCTTCAAGTCTCTGCTTAAAGATATTACTTCCTTACACAGCCTTCCCTGTATACCTTGCACTAAAGCTCTGTGTCCCAGACCTTCATTGCACTCTTCCATTATTCATCTCTGTCTCCTCAATATTTATAGTTATGTTAATAAAGAATAAGCAGTGTTTGGCATATATAAATATATGTTGAATGACTGTGTGCACTCTAAATATTCATGATATTAAAATCAAAGAAAAATAACTCAATGTTAAATTTCTAATAGGGTACGTCTCCTCTAAACATTAAAAGTCCAACTCAGCTCCTCACTACTGCCTTTTGCTTTTTTCAACTTTGGTCCATGTCTTACTTAAAACATAAGACAATATGGAATTTTATTTGTAAATAGTTTCTGTTTGAAAACATGATTCTCTGTTTGCCCATCAAAGATTTGGACAAAGGTCTTTCAGAAAAACAAGTCAACCAGATCATTTTTTACAAGTCACGTGGGCAAAAGCAATCATGCACAAAGGTTATAAGCGAGGCAAACATTATAAAGGCACAAGACCAGCCACAATTTCACCACTGCTTTCCCTAATACTTCCTGTATTGTCAAGATAATGCTTTGGGGAAAAGTGAAATTTTAAACCAGACTGTGGGCATATTGAACCAGTAGAAGTGGTTTCCGGTTCGCCTGAAAGATTAGCTTTTTGGTTTTTTGTTCATTTGTTTTGTTGGAGTATAATTGCTTTACAATGTTGTGTTAATTTCTGCGGTACAACCAAGGGAGTCAGCTGTACTTGTACATATGTCCCCTCCCTCTTGGCTCTCCCTCCTCCCTCCTCCCACATCCTACCCATCTAGGTCTTCACAGAGCACCGAGCTGAGCTTCCTGCACTACACGGCAGGTTCCCACTAGCTACCTACTTCACACGGTAGTGTGTATAAGTCAATCCCAATTTTGCAGTTCATCCCACCCTCCTTATCCATCCCATGTCCGCACATCTGTTTTCTGTGTCTGCGTCTCTATTTTGCTTTTTGGTTTTTCCACACCCTGACCCCGTAATCCTATTCTTACTGTAGATTTTTGAAGTCAGGGACCAAGTCCACAATGTTCTTCATCTTACATTTTTTCCTAGCACAGAGAAGGTACTCGATAAGCAATCACTGAATAAATGAATGGATCCTACCATAAGTATAATTCTCCTTGCACAGAAGCAAAGTAAGTGTAATCAAAGCAATAAATGAACCAGTAATTCCACTCTTGGGTACATATCTGAAGAAAAACAAAAACACAAATTTGAAAAGACACACGTACTCCAAGGTTCATAGCACCATTAATTACAATAGCCAAGATATGGAAGCAACCTGAGTATCCTTCAACAGATGAATGGACAAAAAAGATGTGGTACATATATTTACAGTGGAATATCACTGAGCCATAAAAAATAATGAAATTTTGCCATTTGTAACAGCATGAATGAATTTGGATGGTACTATGCTAGTGAAATAAGTCAGATAGAGAAAGGTAAATACTATATATTATCACTTATATGTGGAATCAAAAAATTAAAACAAACTAGTGAATATAACAAAAAAGAAACAGACTCACAGATATAGAAAACAAACTAGTAGTTAACAGTGGGGAGAGGGTAGTGAGAAGGAGCAAGTAAGGGTAGGAAATTAAGGGGTACAAACTACTGTGTATAAAATAAATAGGCTACAAGGATATATTATACAGCACAGGGAATATAGGTAATATTTTATAATAACTATAGATCAAGTATAACTTAAAAAATTGTGAATCACTATGTTGAACACCTGAAACGTATGTAATGTTGCAAATTATACTGCAATAAAAAAATAATAATTCTAAAAAAGCAATAAATAAATAGAAACCTTTATATCAGTGGGAAGTTTGGTTATAAAATGGTAGCTCTTTAACCCAACATTACTTGATTACCAATCATCATAAGTATTGTCTTTCTTTATCACCACTTACAAAGAACACTATGTGAATTGTCTTCAAGAGCTATTTCTAAACCTCATTTTGGAAAGACTGTCTTGATCATCACTTGTATCCTGTTTACCACCCCAAATGATTATCAGATGTCTCAATTATCCACTTTCGTCATCATAGTTGACTTCAAATAGTCCTTGATAATGTTCCCAACTATTCAATTATTACAAAATACTTTGGACATTTTTGTAGTAAGAGTAGGACCCATTCCTCATGCTGTTGTTTAAATACAGAAAACACTCATTTGGATATCAAGGATGATCATCATTTACGTTTTCATGTAAAGTTTAATTCATTATAAATCATAAGCAACTTTGGATTATCAGTGGTAAATCACCACAACTAAAATCAGATGTTTTTCTCTGTTGGCTTGTTTTCCAGGGAACCTAGGGATTAGAGAGAG
This sequence comes from Bos javanicus, assembly GCF_032452875.1. Lineage (NCBI taxonomy): Eukaryota > Metazoa > Chordata > Mammalia > Artiodactyla > Bovidae > Bos > Bos javanicus. Next base: position 80,111,547 of record NC_083870.1, read on the forward strand.
CCCCACCAGGGACTTACCCTATTCCTTTAGAACTTTATGAAGTTGCTAATAGTTGCTGTTATTAATAAATTGCTCTTTTGTAGGGTGGAAATGAAATTAGAGCTGCTCTGAGTTGCCTCACTGGATAGAACTAGAACCAATGAGTGGAAAACACCTACTTTAACTCATTGTTAGAAAAGACCAGCCAACCATTAGCAAAATTCTACTTAAAATACATAGCTGCCAGTTTCCTGGCCTCTAGATTTTGTGCTTTAATCACAATGGAAGGAACTTATCATAAATCCTAGAAATGATATATTATCTTCTTAATGGTGGTGGTAAGGTGAGGGTAGTTTTTTCAGCCTCCTGTGGGCTATTAAAAAGCAAGCCTTAGAACAATAAGAGTTTGAAATATAATCCTTTTGTTTAGGGAGAAATAATGCTCATCATTAGTGCTCGACGAGCCGTTAGTGCTCATCTAATGGCCCAGTAGAATGTGAAGAGTTTCAGATAAAAATTATGGACTAGAATCTAGGGGAAAGGACGCCTGAGGGAGGGTGAGAAGGGACAGCCAGGAAGAGAGGAAAATGTTTTGTCCCTAAACAAACTTTTTTCATTTTGTTAGCTGTGTGCTGTATTTCAAAAGGCTCCTGGCTGAGTCTGACCTAATCTTACATCAAATATCACTGCTGTGTGCTGTGTGCACAGGTCAGGCGTGGATTTCTCCCTTTTGGCAGCTCTGGATCAGTGCAGTAATCCTTGGAGGGGTTCAAGAGGTACCAAGAGAGGAGTGAGAATGAGAATGAATGTATAGTTTGCTTACTGTTATAAAGCTGGGGTTGCCCACAGAAGCTGATCTGACAGGGCCCACATGGGCCAGCATAGCCCAGTTAGAAAGGTTATGCACATATCTAGTAACTACAGACGGATGCACGTGCACACACACACATACACACACACACGCAATTTGGCTGATTGCAATAATGAACACTCTAATTGAAACCCAATTATTCAAACTAGACTCAATATATTAATATACTCTGCTTTCTCTTTGTGTCTAGAAATTCCAGGTGTTAATGTCACATTTCTCCATATAGTGCCTGGTTTTCTGCTCTGTGCTTTTTCAAGATTACCTAGAGATAGTCATCTGTTGCCAGCTGCTTCAAGTCCAAATGCCCCGTCCCAACATAATCTAGCTCCAACATAACTTTCTAGCGCAGTAACTTCTCTAGATGAATCTCAATCATCCAGCCCCCTAAACACACCCTGTGATGTTATAGCTCTTGATCTTTACTCACTCTGTTAGCCATCAGTGCACCCAACTATCTTCACCATTGTTCAAAACTTTTAAGAAGCTTAGGCATTTATTCCCACAGATTGATCTTGTCATAGCCCAGGACATAGACTAACTCCACATTTTATACACAAAGCTCTGGTTACCTGAGATTAACCTACCTGGCTCAGTGGAGCCCAGGTTTATAAAGAGTGGTTGCAAACTGGCAGTGTGACGACCATAATTACAGAATTACTTCCTTTGTTACAGTTTGGGTATGCATGATATTTAACAAAAAATTTCTAAATTAGTTGCCAATGTTAAAAAGGTAGACCATTCCACATTATTATTTTTTAAAACCTGAATTTACAGCTTCTTTCAAAATATCAGGAAACAAGGCATCTTAGCTTACCTTCCTGAATAGCAAAAATCAGCCAGCACTCACTGAGTAGCTACTGTCTTCTCATCTGAGGTTCATTTCTTTTATTTGCTACAGCTCCTCGTGCTCCCACATTCCTTTTTTTATATATTTATTTGCCATGTCAGATCTTAGTTGCAGCATGCAAAACCTTCATTGCATCACATGGGATTTTTGTGGTGAACGGACTCTAGTTGCAGCACACGGGCTTCGGTCACTGTGACATGTGGGCCAAGCCGCTTCACAGCGTGTCTGATCTTAGTTTCCTGACCAGGGGTCAAACCCATGTCCTCTGCTTTGCAAGGCAGATTCCTAACCACCGGACCACCAGGGAAGTCCTATCAAAAATTTCTTATAACCAACTTGCTTTACTCATTTAGTCCACCTAACTGGATGTTACAGGTATTTGAGTTTGAACATCACCACCTTTTGCACCAAGAAACTGTTAAATGTCATCCTCCAAATCACTCTACTGTATAGAGCTATAGCCCTTCCCAGGAAGAGCCATGAGACAGCAAAGCAAAACAAGCTGCACCCCCTATTTTGGTTCAGTCCCTTCTCCTAACAAAGGTCATCTCCTTCCTCCCACACCAAAGAGAAATATAGGTACTAGTCCAATGTGAACTGTGTTCCAATTCTCTTTTTTCCAAGATTGTGAGACAAAACTATTACTCCTCTTCTACTATCCATTATTACTGTAAACTTTCTATTTTAGAATAGTTTTAGATTCACAGAAATGTTGCTAAGATAATACAGGTTGTTTCCCAGACCAAGTTTTCACTGTTATTAAGAGCTTACACTAGTATGGGTCATTTGTGACAACTGTAAACCAATATTAATACAGAATTACTAACTAAAGTCCATACTTAATTCAGATTTCCCTAGTTTTTAACCTAGTGCCCCTTTTCTAGAAGTTCTCAAGATTCTAGCCATGTGACATTTAGTTATCATGTCTTCTTAATCTTCTCTTGTCTCAGAATTTCTCAGACTTTTCGTTGTTTTCTATGACCTTGACAGATTTGAGAAGTGCAGGTCAGGTACATTATAGAATGTCCCTAAACTGGAAGATGACTGAGGGTTTTGGTCATGACTAGACTAGGGTTGTGGGTTTCAGTGAGGAGGACCAGAGAGACAAACATCATCCTCATTGCATCATGTTCAGAGTATAAACTATTGATGAATGTAAACTTTGACCTCCTGGCTGAGGTTGTGATTTCGGCACTGTGCCATTTCTCTTTTTCTCCCCTTTCCATACTGTACTTTTGGAAGTCACTATGTACAGTGAGAGTTGGACTGTGAAGAAAGCTGAGCACCAAAGAATTGATGCTTTTGAACTGTGGTGTTGGAGAAGACTCTCGAGAGTCCCCTGGACGGCAAGGAGATCCAACCAGTCCATCCTAAAGGAGGTCAGTCAGTCCTGGGTGTTCTTTGGAAGGACTGATGCTGAAGCTGAAACTCCAATACTTTGGCCACCTCATGGGAAGAGTTGACTCATTGGAAAAGACTCTGATGCTGGGAGGGATTGGGGAAGAGAAGGGGACGACAGAGGATGACATGGCTGGATGGCATCACCAACTCGATGGACATGAGTTTGAGTAAACTCTGGGAGTTGGTGATGCACAGGGAGGCCTGGCGTGCTGCAATTCACGGGGTCACAAAGAGTTGGACACAACTGAGCGACTGAACTGACTGACTGATGTACAATTCATGCATCAGGAGTAGGAGTTATGCTCCCACCTCCTTGAGGACAAAAAACCCAAAGACAAATAATTTGGAGTTCCGTACAGGAGATTTGTCTATTCTCCCTTTATTTGCCTGTTTGCTTATTTAATCAATTATGTATATACTTATTTTATCCTTTGGATTATAATCTAATATCTTATTATTTTTATTATTTCACTTTATTTTTGTTGTTGTTACTCAAAATTGGCCATTGGGAACTCTTTCTCTTAGCTCCGGCTTCAATTTAACACATCCGCATTATTGTGGGATCTTTCTCTGTTTTTTGAGCACTTCTTTACTTTCTGACACTTCAGGCACATCTTCAGATATAGCAGGATTACCTTTTATTTCTTTCCATGATGCTAAAATCAACCATTTGTCCTAGAAGACCCTATTATTTTTATTGGAGAATAGTATTAGAAAATGAGATTTGGTTGCCTATCATCCATATTATACATTTTTATTTATTGTCAATTCCTTGTACTGATGGTGATGTAGAACTAGGGCTCTCATACATTGTTGACAGGGATGCAAACTGGTACAGCCACTTTGGAAAACAAAATGGCATTTTATTACAAAATGAAACATACACTATTCAATGCAGAAAATGCCTCCTCCCCCATCCTCCTGCCCTAAGTTTTTAACCAAGTTAAAAGACTCAGTGGTATCCCAGGAATACAGCCAGCACCTCAGCTAATACCTCTGGTCATTATACAATCTCATTTGGCTAAATAGTTTCTCCCCAAATTACTTGAGATGACATAATTTTCTTCTCAACTGGAAAACATCTTATCCTCAGAAGATTTAGTTAAGCATTGAAATGTTGAAGAGAATCAACTCCTTAACATTAATATTTTTGTATTAAGTCTTCATATTGGAGACTGTATGTACTTAGAGTGTTAAAAGAGTTTCACTTCTGAGGAGGTTAATATGAAATATGTCATTAAGCAATTAGTCTTCAATCTTAAGTTGACATTTTCTTATTTATTTGTAGAAATGGAACATGTGTTTTAGAAAAACATCTTGTCAACATCTTGACAGGTTGTTCTCATTCAGTCGCTAGGTCGTATCTCTTTTGTGACCCCGTGGACTGTGGCCTGCCAGACTCCTCTGTCCATGGGGTTTCCCAGGCAAGAATACTAGAGTGGGTTGTCATTTCTTCCTCCAGGGGATCTTCCTGACCCAAGGATCAAACCCACATTTTTTGCATTACAGGTGAGTTCTTTACCACTGAACCACCATGGAAGCTCCTTTTCAGGTTAGAGACTGCCAACCTTAAAATTGCTAATATAATGAAGATGGCACAGTTAAAGAAAATTCTCTATCAGGTTAATGTAATCACCAAAAGCACCACAGGAAGACAAGTATTAACTGTTCCTAGTAATGAGTTCAGCCACAGATCTACCTAGTATCTTCACACTATAAAAGACTTCAAGAAAGACAGTAAGATTACAGCCAGTTCCCCACATTATCTTAACCCACACTGTGCTAGACACACAAAAGAGAAATGCCATTTGGGGTTATGAGGACAACAGGAAGAATAATACTCAGCAGCAACTTAGCCCTACATGCAGCAACTTAACCTCTCTAAGCAAGTGGCATTTCTTCTACCAAAAAACCAAAGCAAATTTCAATCTTAACTAATCTTTATTAAGCTATTTATTATTGGCTTTCCTCAGAAACACGGTAAACATACCCAGGGACAGCATTTAGAATCTCTGTGCCTTGATATAGGGCTTCTGACCTGTGCTGCCTTTAAGGAGGGTTAATTTTTCTACAGAGTTATGTAGAGTTAAGGACCTAGCAGAAACAAAGGAGATGAGAAAGAATATACAGAGAATATACAGAATATACAGAGAATATACAGAGAATATACAAGAATATACAGAACTGTACAAAAAGGTCTTAATGACCTGGATAACCACGATGGTGTGGTCACTCACCTAGAGCCAGGATCTTGGAAATGTGAAGTCAAGTGGGCCTTAACAAGCATTACTATGAAAAAGGTAGTGGAGATGATGGAATTCCAGCAGATCTATTTCAAATCTTAAAAGATGATGCTGTTAAAGTGCTGCACTCAATATGTCAACAAATTTGGAAAACTCAGCAGTAGCCACAGGATTGGAAAATGTCAGTTTTCATTGCAATCCCAAAGAAGGACAATGCCAAAGAATGTTCAAACTACCACATAATTGCACTCATTTCACATGCTAGCAAGGTAAGGCTCAAAATCCTTCAAGCTAGGCTTCAATAGTATGTGAACAGAGAACTCCCAGATGTATAAGCTGGATTTAAAAAAGGCAGAGTAACCAGAAATCAAATTGTCAGCATTCGTTGGATCATAGAAAAAGCAAGGGGATTCCAGAAAAACATCTACTTCTGCTTCATTGACTATGCTAAAGACTTTGTGTGCATTACAACAAACTGTGGAAAATTCTTAAAGAGATGGGAATACAAACCACCTTACCTGCCTCCTGAAAAACTGGTATATGGTCACGAAGCAACAGTTAGAACCAGACATGAAACAATGAACTGGTTTCAAATTGGGAAAGAAGTACATCAAGGCTGTATATTGTCATCCTGCTTAATTAATTTCTATGCAGAGTTCATCATGGGAAATCCTGGGCTAGATGAATCACAAGCTGGAATCAAGATTGTGGCAGAAATATCAACAACTTCAGATATGCAAATGATACCACTCTAATGGCAGAAAGTAAAGAGGAACTAAATAGCCTCTTGATGAAGGTGAAAGAGGAGAGAGAAAAAGCTGGCTTAAAACTCAGCATTCAAAAAACTAAGATCATGACATCTGGTCCCATTATTTCCTAGCAAATAGAAGGGGGAAAAAGTGGAAACAGTTACAGATTTTATTTTCTTGGCTCCAAAATCACTGGAGACAGTGACTGCAGCCTTGAAATTAAAAGATGCTTGCTCCTTGAAAGGAAAGCTATGACAAACCTAGACAGATATTAAAAAGCAGAGGCATCACTTTTCCAACAAAGGTCCACATACTCAAAGCTACATTTTTTCCAGTAGTCATGTACAGATATGAGAGTTGGACCACAAAGAAGGCTGAGCATCAAAGAATTAATATTTTCGAATTGTGGTGCTTAAAAAGACTCTTGAGAGTCCCCTGGGCTGCAAGATCAAACCAGTCAATCCTAAAGGAAATCAATCCTGAATACTTAGTGGAAGGACTGATGCTGAAGCTGAAGCTGCAATACTTTGGCCACCTGATGCAAAGAGCCGACTTATTGGAAAAGACCCTGATGGTGGGAAGAGGGCAGGACAAGAAAGGGGTGACAGAGAATGAGGTGGCTGGATGGCATCACTGACTCAATGGACATGAGTTTGACCAAACTCCAGGAGATAGTGAAGGACAGGGAAGCCTGGTATAGTCCATGGGGTCACAAAGAGTCGGACATGACTTAGCGACTGACCAACAACACATAGAGTTACTATATCTCAGATATAGTAATTCGGACAGTCTCAACACTTGCTGGCCAAGCATAATGAACGGCGCCTATTTCCACTATCAAAAGTATACCAGTTGGGAGGGCAAGATAACCCACACTTCTAGCTTACTGTCCTTATATGTTGGAATTTGTAGAGTGGAAAATCACTACTCTTGAACTTAGAAAACTTGAGTCTGAAAAACAGTTAGGTTACTTCTTATCTAAAGCTGGAGAGCCCAGAGTTTTCCCAAGAATGCTGCTGTTTTTTCACATAGTGTTTCATGGACTATGTGAAAACATGAAAATGCAAGAACTTTGTAAACCATAAGGGATGAAACAAATACAGTATTACAACAATGAAGCAAGTGGGTGGTAGCAAAAGTGAAAACTGCAATGGAATGAAAGAATTTAAAATGTTTAATAGTTTTTTGACCCAATGCCACACTTCTTCCCCAAAGCCAGGGGCTTCCCTGGTGGCTCAGAAGGTAAAGAACCTGCCTGCAATACAGGAGACCCGGGTTCGATCACTGGGTCGGGAAGTTCCCCTTGAGAAGGATATGGCAACCTACTCCAGTATTCTTGCCTGGAGAATCCCATGGACAGAGGAGCCTGGCAGGCTACAGTCCATAGGGTCCCAAAGAGTTGGACATGACTGAAGTGACTTAGAACACCATCAGATCAGATCAGATCAGATCGGTCGCTCAGTCGTGTCTGACTCTTTGCGATCCCATGAATCGCAGCACGCCAGGCCTCCCTGTCCATCACCAACTCCTGGAGTTCACTGAGACTCACGTCCATCGAGTCAGTGATGCCATCCAGCCATCTCATCCTCTGTTGTCCCCTTCTCCTCCTGCCCCCAATCCCTCCCAGCATTGGAGTCTTTTCCAATGAGTCAACTCTTTGCATGAGATGGCCAAAGTACTGGAGTTTCAGCTTCAGCATCATTCCTTCCAAAGAAATCCCAGGGCTGATCTCCTTCAGAATGGACTGGTTGGATCTCCTTGCAGTCCAAGGGACTCTCAAGAGTCTTCTCCAATCCCACAGTTCAAAAGCATCAATTCTTCGGCGCTCAGCCTTCTTCACAGTCCAACTCTCACATCCATACACGACCACAGGAAAAACCATAGCCTTGACTAGGTGAATCTTTGTTGGCAAAGTAATGTCTCTGCTTTTGAATATGCTATCTAGATTGGTCATAACTTTCCTTCCAAGGAGTAAGCGTCTTTTAATTTCATGGCTGCAGTCACCATCTGTAGTGATTTTGGAGCCCAGAAAAATAAAGTCTGACACTGTTTCCACTGTTTCTGCATCTATTTCCCATAAAGTGATGGGACTGGATGCCATGATCTTCATTTTCTGAATGTTGAGCTTTAAGCCAACTTTTTTACTCTCCACTTTCACTTTCATCAAGAGGCTTTTGAGTTCCTCTTCACTTTCTGCCATAAGGGTGGTATCATCTGCATATCTGAGGTTATTGATATTTCTCCCGGCAATCTTGATTACAGCTTGTGTTTCTTCCAGCCCAGCGTTTCTCATGATGTACTCTGCATAGAAGTTAAATAAGCAGGGTGACAGTATACAGCCTTGACGAACTCCTTTTCCTATTTGGAATCAGTCTGTTGTTCCATGTCCAGTTCTAACTGTTGCTTCCTGACCATACTTCTTACTTGAAGTGACTCATCCTTTCCTCCTCTCCCCTCCTTCCTTTGTATTCTTCCTTTCAATATTTTTGAGTCCCTACTATGGATCAGGTACTATTCTAGTTGTTCTATGAAGAAAGGATACCAAAACCAAAAAATAAGATGCACCCTTTCCCACATCAATTAATCCATTCAATCATTTATTCTGTGTTCATTGAGTACTTACTATTATATTCCTAATACTTAGAGCATATATTTTTATTCCTTTAGAGCTTATTCATCCTGCAACGAAATTTTGAAGTTTTATCCCAAGTATGCTCAACTCTTATGTCCTTTTTGCTTTTCCCTATGAACTCTATCATCTGTTTGAAACTTGATGTCCACTTTCTTTAATGATTTTGTTTGTCTTATTTGAGAGGCAAATGAAACTAAACTGAGTGAGTTTGTAATGGGGCTAAGAAAGAAATGACCTGCCATTGTCCATTCAGTTCAGTTCAGTTCAGTTCAGTCACTCAGTTGTGTCTGACTTTCTGCCACCCCATGAACCACAGCATGCCAGGCCTCCCTGTCCATCAACAACTCCCAGAGTCCACCCAAACCCATGTCCATTGAGTCGGTGATGCCATCCAACCATCTCATCCTCTATCATCCCCTTCTCTCGCCTTCAATCTTTCCCAGCATCAGGGTCTTTTCCAATGAGTCAGCTCTTCACATCAGGTGGCCAAAGTATTGGAGTTTCAGCTTCAACATCAGTCCTTCCAATGAATACCCAGGACTGATCTCCTTTAGGATGGACTGGTTGAATCTCCTTGCAGTCCAAGGGATTCTCAATAATCTTCTCCAGCACCACAGTTCAAAAGCATCAATTCTTCTGCGCTCAGCTTTCTTTATACTCCAACTCTCACATCCATACATGACCACTGGAAAAACCTTAGCCTTGAGTTCAATTCAGTTCAGTCACTCAGCCATGTCTGACTCTTTGCAACCCCATGAATCACAGTATACCATGCCTCCCTGTCCATCACCAACTCCCGGAGTTCACTCAAATTCATGTCCATTGAGTCGGTGATGCCATCCAGCCATTTCATCCTCTGTCGTCCCCTTCTCCTCCTGCCCCCAATCCCTCCTAGCATCAAAGTCTTTTCCAATGGCCATCTTCTCATGAGATGGCCAAAGTACTGGAGTTTCAGCTTTAGCATCATTCCTTCCAAAGAACGCCCAGGACTGATCTCATTTAGAATGGACTAGCCATTGTCCATCTGCTAAACTGAAGACTATACAGTTCTGTCAACTATAAATTAGCACTTGCTGTTGGTACTTGCTGTCTACTTCTATAAGGAGTAAATCTAAAATCCTTCACGATGATGACTATTTCTTGTGACTGGTAGAAGCTTCACAAGAACAGCAGAAACCGTTTGGAAAAATATATGCTTGATTGCATGAACTCCCCCTTCACCAAAATCACACATATATACAGTCCTTCCCCCCTACCTCTTTGGAACAGTTTCACAGAGCTATCTGAGGTGCTGTCTCCCAGGCTGTGGTCCTCATTTTGCCTCAAATAAAACATAATTCACAATTCTCACATTGTGCATTTTTTAAAGTCAACCATCTAATCCAGATCTAAGCTTCTTGTGACCCCTAATCAAGAAGGAATGTTACCTTTAAAGAGTTGTCTTATTGATGCTAAAAGAATATTGCTTTTTATGATTGAGCAGGCATTTCTGCCAATGGGAAGTTCTGGTCAATGCATAATGCAGATAAACAATGCACAGTAGACTGGAGAGAAGAGGCCAGAGGACAGAGAAAAGTTTTCATCTGTGACCCCATGCACTGTAGCCCATGGAGCTCCTTTGTCCATGAAATTTTCCAGGCAAGAAAACTGGAGTGGGTTGCCATTTCCAACTCCAGGGGATCTTCCCAACCCAGGGACTGAACCTATGTCTCTTATGTCTCCTGAGTTGGCAGGCAAATTCTTTTATCATTAGTGCCACTTGAGAAGCCCCAACTTTTTCTTGCCTTTCTACAAAATATAAATTCTATTTCACAACCACATATAGCAGAGTTTTCTCCAACAAGTATTTCTAAAGTATTTGGGGTTGCTTATACTTTTTCCTTTTCATACTGTTGAAAGGTCCATCTAGTCAAAGCTATGGTTTTTCCAGCAGTCATGTATGGATGTGAGAGCTGGACCATAAAGAAGGCTGAGTGCCAAAGAGTTGATGCTTTTGAACTGCGGTGCTAGAGAAGACTCTTGACAGTCCCTTGTACAGTAAGGAGATCAAACCAGTCCATCTTAAAGAAAATCAAACCTGAATACTCATTGGAAGGACTGGTGCTTAAGCTGGAACTCCAATACTTTGGCCACATGGTGCAAAGAGCCTATTCATTAGAAGACACCCTGATGCTGGGAAAGACTGAAGGCAGGAGGAGAAGAGGAGGACAAAGGATGAGATGATTGGAGGGCATCACCAGTTCAATGGACATGAGTTTGAGGAAGCTCAGGGATGGTGAAGATCAGGGAAGCCTGGTGTGCTGCAGTCCATGGGGTCACAAAGAGTCAGACACGACTGAGCGACTGAGCACTTCTTCCACTGGCTTCATTGTGTCCATTTTACTCTGAATTCTTTTTAAAAAATTTTTAAATCGGAGGATAATTGCTTTACAATGTTGTGTTGGCTTCTGCTGTACAATAGCGTGAACCAGTCGTTAGTATACAAATATCCCCTACCTCAACTCTGAATTCTTTATCTTTACCCTGTGACTCACAACTCTCACTCTCACTTGGCCCACCTTTACTCCAGCATGCAATCATCCTCTTTTTCTTCAAACCCCCACTCCTTGGATGTACCTGAACACAAGTCCACTGACAATGTATATTGTAGGTTTGACTGTGAGTCTAGGCAAAGGAGGGAGAGGCAGCGTGGAAATCAGAGGGTTTCACCTCTGACGTGCAGATGACTGAAACAGTATTATTCAATATATTTGTGCTAAAAATCCTTGGACTGTCATCTTCAAAGGAGGGTCTCATAGGCACTGTTTTAACCTCAAGCTCCAGCTCTTCCGGGCAGGATTTGTCTTCTTCCCCAGGACTCCTTCTCAGATGTATTCCCCACCACATCCCCAACCCCACAACTGCACCTCCTTCCTCTTTCTCCCACAAAGCCCAGCTTTCTCTCAAAATTTTATTATGCAAAACACTTCAAACCCCTCACCTTGTCCGGGGTCCCTGTCCTAGACACTTAAAAGGCTCCTCTGAGTTTAAATAAACGAAAAATCATTTTTCCTTAGAAAAAATAGTGCTGCCAGTCACTAAAATAGAGACTTTCTGCCTACTTATTAAGCGCATTAAATAAATGCAATCCAAGGACTAATACTAAGAAATCACTTTCCTTTTATCGATAGTTCGAATTTGACCAAGTGTGAGCCTAGACAGCAAATAGGCCCGAATCCCACGGAAGTCAACTTATAGAATCGCCACCAGAGGGCGGTAACACCAAAGCATTTGTATATTGCAGGACTATCTCCTTCCCTCACCCACCACAGTAACCTAGCCCCTTCTGCTAAATCAAATGTTTTCCTCAGTCTACCTGCCTCAAATGGTCGCTGCTGGGAACGTGAAACACCAAATGCAACATTATTAGAACATGGTTTGGGTTATTTGAGTTTTACACAGCATTTTTGGCCAACTTTATTGAAAACATGTTTTCATGAGAACCAGTCTTATTCCACCTACTGCCAGCTAAATTTATCTCCACAGAGTTTAACAACACGGAGTGATTAATTAGGGACCAAGCCATTTCCTGAGCACTTAACTGATTTTGTGACTGTGAGTCACCCTTGTTGTCTTAGCCATCTGTCCCTGAATAAAATGCATTTATTTATGCTTTCCGAAGTTTTTGATCTCTCTTTTTTTTCTTCTTTCAAAGGCGACACAGTTATTGGAAAAGCAAAAGCCGTTTATTCCTCTTTCTTAAAAAAAAAAAAAAAAAGCTTAAATTAAATCACAATGAAAGCAACCCCATTAAGAGCTAAGTCATATGTTACTTCTGCTCAGATCCCTCTAGTGGCTTCTCCTCTCTAAGCAAAAATCATTTCCGTACATGCATAAGGCCCATAGGGTCTGTCTAGCCCGTATACACACTGTCTTTTGCTTTCCACTCTCCCCCAGCCACCCTCCTTGCTAGCCAGTGTGCATGCTCCACCTCAGGACGTTTGGACCTGCTTGCCATTTTTCTTGGATCATCTTTCCTCACTGCTACCTGCATAACTATGTAAGTCTTCCTTCACTTCCTTCAAACGTCATCTTCTAAGTCTTTCCTGGCCACTGTACCTTAAATGAAAACCACCATTCACCCATACCTATGTGCACATTCACTCTCTTTATCCTTTTCCTTTTTTTATGTTTTTTACTTTAGCATTTCCACTAACATTCCATGCCCTTTAATTATTTATGTACTTTATTCCTTGTTACTTTACAAAAAATCATAAGCTGCCTAGGGGTAGGCTTTTTAAATATAGCTTCTTCACTACTATATTTTCAACTCCTAGAATAATATGTCGCACACAGTAGGAACTCAACAAAAGTTTATTGAAAGGATGAATAAACAAATTAACAACAAAAAAATAGAAATGCTCACTTCAGCCATCATGTCTGTTCCTTCTCATCAGCCACATTGCTACTTAATAATCATCTCGCTCCACACTAAGCAGCCGTTATTAGAAGTCATTCCCTAAGCCTTTTTCCTGATTTATTCCTCATAGCCTTCACCATTGTCAAATTTTATTCCTTAAATATTTGTTTACTTTAAATAATTTATCTTAAACATCATGAGGGCAATAAATTGAAAAGGCAACCTACAGAATGGGAGAAGATAATTGCAGACCATCATGAAAATTAACAGAGGGGAACCTGACTAAAACAGGGTCAGGAGGCTAGAAGCAGAAGCTCTCATGTATGTACCACACAAGCCAATTCAGGGCGCAACAGGAAGAGATGTGCCTTGCGCCTCTGGCAGGAAGTGATAGTCCTTTACTATAGCTAGCAGGAGAAAGAGCTTTTCTCTGCCTGGCAACAGTTTTGCCAATGAGAAACAGTCACACCTCAGCCAATGAACTCTCAGCTTCCTCCCATGGACTTTTAGTTTATAATAGCCCCTCCCAATTTTCCATGCTTCTCAAAAAGGAGTTTTCTCTCTTTCGCTTTATAGGGTGTTTCACAGTTGTATGTCCCAATTTGCAATTCTCTACTGCTCCCAAATAAACCAGTTTTGCTGATAAAATAACTGGGCATTTTTTGTTTTAGGCTAACACTATATACTTAATAAGGGGTTAATATCCAAAATATATAAAGAGCTCATTACAACTCAATAGCAAAAAGCCAAATAATCAGATTTTTTAAATGGACAGAGGGAAAATAGACATTTTTTTTCCAAAGAAGACATTCAAATGGCCAATAGGTAATCAACTTCATTAATAAGGGAGATGCGAATTAAAATCACCATAAAGGATTTCCCTGATGGTCCAGTGGTTAAGACTCTGTACTTCTACTGCAGGGGGGCACAGGTTCAATCCCTGGTCAAGGATCTGAGATCCTACATGCAGGGTAGTGAGGCCAAATAAAACATAAATAAGTAGATAAATGATAGATAGATTAAAAATAAAGCCACCATGAGATATCACTGAACACCTGTTAAGATGGCTATTATCAAAAATACAAGAGATAAAAAATGTTGGTGAGGATGAGAAGGAAAGGGGACCCTTATCCATTGTTGGTTGGAATGTACAGCAATAGTGTAAAATAATATGTGGTTCCTGAAAAAATTAAGTGAACTACCAGACGACTCAACAATCCCACTCCTGGATGTATATCCAAAGGAAATAAGATCAAAATCTCAAAGGGCTATCTGCACATCCATGTTCATCGTGGCATTATTTACAGTGGCTAATATATGAAAACAGGCTACATATCCATTAATGGATGAATGGATAAAGATGTGATGAATATACAATGGAATATTATTCAGCCAGGAGAAAAAAAGGAAGTCCTGACATTTGCAACAGCATGGCTGAACCTGATGGACATGATATGAGTGAAATAAGCCAGACAGAGAAAGACAAATACTGTATGACATCACTTACATGTGGAATTTTTTATTAAAAAGAGTCAAGCTCATAGGAATAGAAAGTAGAATGGTAGTAACCAGGACCTGGGGGTGGGGCAGGGGAGGGAGTATGGTGAAGAAATTGAGATATGTTGATAAAAGGGTACATGACTTTGGTTATAACATGAAGAGTTTCCGAAGACTGAGGGTATAACATAGTGACTATAGTTAACACTGCTGCATTGTATAGGGCTTCCCAGGTGACACAGTGGTAAAGAATCCACCTGCCAATTCAGGAGATGCAAGACATGCAGGCTTGATCCCTGGGTTGGGAAGATCCCCCAGTGTAGTAAATGGCAACCCACTCCAGTATTCTTGCCTGGAAAATTCCTTGTACAGAGGATCCTGGCTGGTTACAGTCCATGGGGTCACAAAGAGCTGGACACAACTGAGCCACTGAGAGCACACACACTGTATTACATATTTGGAATTCAGTAATAAAGTAGATCTCAACTGTTCTCAGATGCACACACACACACACACACATGGTAGTTATGTGAGGTGGTGAATGTGTTAATTAAATCCATTGTGGTCATCATTGCATAATGCATACCAGTATCAAAGCATCATATTTTATAGCCAAGAAATGGAAGCAACCTAAACGTTCATCAACAAAGGAGTGGATAAGGAAGATGTGGTACATATATACAATGGAATAATACTCAGCTGTTAAAAAGCATGAAATAATGCCATTTGTAGCAACATGGATGGACCTAGAGATTATCATACTGAGTGAAGTAAGTCAGAGAACAAATATTGTATGACACACCTTATACGGGAAATCTAAAAAGAAATGATACAAATGAACTTAGAAACTAGAAAGAGACTCACAAACTTGGAGAACAAACTTATGACTGTTGAGGGGAAGGATAGGGAGACGGGATAGCTAGGAAGCATGGGATGGTCACGTCCACACAGCTACATTTAAAATGGATAACCAACAAGGATCTACTGTATAGCACATGGATCTCTGTTCAATGTTATGTGGCAGCCTTTTTTGAAGGAGAGTTTGGGGAAGAATCGATACATGTATGTGTATGGCTGAATCCCTTCACTGCTCATCTGAAACTATATTGTTAACCAAATACAAAATAAGAACCTTAAATTTAAAAAGACATCATATAATCCACCTTTAAATATATGCAATTTTTATTCGTCAACACAAATTTTTTAAATGAAAGAAATCATTTTGCTAAGTGTAAGAAGCCAGTCACAAAGATGATGTACTGTGTGATTCCATCTATAGGAAATACCCAGGATAGGCAAATCCATAAAGACAGAAGGTCGATTACCGGTTTCTTAGGGCTCCGTGGTGTGGTAGTGGGGGTGTGGGATGGGTGGCTGTCACTGTGTACAGGATTCCTTTTGGAGTGATGAAAATGTTTTAAAGTTGACTGCAGTGATGGCTGTACAACTCTGTGAATAGATTAAAAACCACTGAATTACACACTCTAAATAGGCAAATTGTATGATATGTGAATTATGTCTCAATAAAACTTTTATTTAAGAAAGTTAAAAAGACAGTACAACAAATCCTGTATGCAAACCAGTCTATCTGTGAGTTAATTTAACTCAGTTATCAACTCAGACTCTGTTTATTCCCATTTACTAAGAATGTGTCAAACCCAAACAAGCTAGAAGAAGGAACTTGAGAATTTCTCATTGGGGTGAAAGAGGCAAACTTGAAAATCAATTAAAAATACTTTTAATAAGAAACCACAGTTCTAAATTGCCAAGGACTGAAAAGCAGAGGCTCAAATATAGGTCACAATCTAATCTCTTGAAACAAAATAAACCTATTTTTAGCTAAAGCTACTTAATCTTACTCTACTAACCCTTCTCTAAGAAAGTCCTAATATTGTTTTATTATTTAAAAAAAAGAAGAAAAATTGTTGTTGTTGTTTAGTTGCTAAGTCATATTTGACTCTTTTGTGATCCTGTGGACTATATAGTCCACCAGGCTCCTCTGTGCATGGGATTTCCCAGAAAAAAATGCCGCCATTTTCTTCTCCAGGGAATCTTCCCAACCCAGAGATCAAACACGTATCTCCTGCACTGAAGGCAGATTATTTATGCAAATTTATTCTATCAAATTTAAAAGTGCTCTTAAAAAAAAAATTACTATTTATGTATTTGGCTGGGTCGGATCTTAGCTGTGGCACACAGGATCTTCAATCTTCATTGCAGCATATGGGATCTAGTTCCCTGACCAGAAATCCAGCCCAGGTCCCCTGTATTAGCAAGCACAGAGCCTTAGCCACTGGATCACCAGGGAAGTCCCAAAAGTGTTCTTGTTATAAAGCTACACGTTTTTTAAATGTAGTACCAGACCCAGGTGGCTCAGTGGTAAAGAATCAGCCTGCCAGTGCAGGAGATAGAGGTTCCATCCCTGAATTGGAAAGATCCCCTGGAGAAGGAAATGGCAACCCACTCCAGTATTCTTGCCTGGGAAATCCCATGGACAAAAGAGCGTGTCAAGCTATAATCCATAAAGTCGCAAAGAGTTGGAAACTCCTGAAGCAACGGCATGCATGCACACCAGTTCAGGAAGAGATAAGTCAAAAAGAAAAAGTGAAAGTCGCGTCCGACTCTTTGTGACCCCATGGACTACACATACAATCCATGGATTTTTCCAGGCCAGAATACTGGAGTGGGAAACCTTTTCCTTCTCCAAACGATCTTCCCAACCTGGGGATCAAACACAGGTCTCCAGCATTGCAGGTGAATTCTTTACCAGCTGAGCCATAATGGAAGCCCAAGAATATTGGAGTGGGTAGCCAGGGGATCTTCCCGAACCAGGAATCGATCTGGGGTCTCCTGCATTACAGGCGGATTCTTTACCAGCTGTGCTATGACGGAAGCCCAAATCAAAAAGAACAGAAGAGAAAATTCTAGACACAAACTTTTGCTGTTCAGTTGCTAAGTTGTGTCCAACTTTTTGTGACCCAATGGAATGTAGCCCAGCCAGGTTCCTCTCTCCATGGGGTTTCTCAGGCAAGAATGCTGGAGAGGGTTGCCATTTCCTTCTCCAGGGGATCTTGCTGACCTAGGGATCAAACTCACATCTCCTGGCACATACACCATTGGCACATGTATTCTTTAACACTGAGTCACCTGGGAAGCCCCAGAAATAAGCTAGGTGGATATAAAGTTTTACTATATGTTAAAAGTGATATTTGAAATTAAATCATTTAACCAACTTACTAGCCAATGGAGCTACCTAGCTAAAAATATCAGGAGAAATACTCTTGATTGATACCATTTACCAAAGTAAATTCTAAGTGAATGAATGAAGCTATGATAGCTCTAGGAGGGAATATTTTTCTTCGCTTAGAGTAGAGGAGACATTTCTAGGAATACATACAAATTCAAATTTTTAGGAAAAAGTAATATCTTTGGCTACACAAAATTCAGAAAATTCTACAGGTAGGAAATTCACAGGACTATCTCTTGCTAGTCTTTTATATGATACCATCTGATTAAAAATATACATATGTAATATAAAAGACAGTGTTTAGAATCTTAGTATGTAAAGAACTCTTACAAATCAATAAAAAAGATAAATGTTCTAAAAGACATGTAGGCAATTCATAAAAGAGAGAGCAAGGTTTTAGAAAAAAAGTATGAAAAAGAATTCAACATCACCAGTTTCTAAATATACAATTTTATGTAAACATTCAATTAAAAATAACAATGAAGTTGGAGTGGTTTTTTTTTCTGAACAAATTAGCAATTCTGTTAAAATATAAAGGCATATTTTTTAGGCAGGGGGCAGAGCATTCTCAAGAACTGCTGAGCAGGAAGACGCGTTGGCACCATGAAACATGTGTTTACTCTTCAACCCAACTTTGCACTTCTAGAAAAGCATCTTAAAGAGCTAATTAAGGATCTGTACAAAGACTGACTCCTCCCTCACATCCACACAGCTCTCTCTCTCATCTCCTTTAGGTCTGAACTCAGATGCCTTTTTCACAGTGAGGTCTATGTCACCCAATCTGACATTGCAAGGACCCACATACTACTTATACCCCTCCCCTTCTGTATTTTCCCCTATGGCACCTGTCATATCATGTATTTTGTTTTTATCTAGCTTTTAATTTTCTTTTCCCACTGAAATGTGAGTCCTATGTATGGCCAGAGATAGTCCTACATTTTACGGCTCCTGACACATGATTTGGGGGTTCTCCTTTTAAAAAAAAAGTGTTTTCCAAAAAACATCACATTTTAAGAATCTGATAAATAAAATAAATACTATAAAATCTAGAAAAATGATAATGCTGGTAAATTAAAGCTCAGCATTTGAGTTGTTTTATTATTGGCTGGATTTCTAAAGATATTCCTAAAGGCAAGTATGGGAATAACTGATGCACCTTCACTTTTCTGTAGTTCAAAAAGTTCATCCACTCATTCATTATGTTTTGTAGATTACTAAAATACAGTTCACACACCATAATATGCATTTCAAGAGTCCAGTTCAGTAGTTGATAGCATAGTCAACAAGGTGTTCAAACATCACCACAATCAATCTAGAATATCTTCATCACCCAAGGTAAGTCTGCAGCATACTTTTCAGGTGATAGACATTGAGGTTGCTTCCTCTTTTCATTTGTTTGTTTGACTTTTTGTTTTCTGTGTTTTCTTATTGAGATGAAATTTACCTTCTGCACAATTCACCTTTGCGAAGTGTGCAGTCCACTGGTTTCTAGTATATTCAAAAGCTGTGCAACTATCGCAACTAATTCCCCACCATTTTCATCACCCCAAAAAACAAGCCCATACCCATGAGCAGTCATTCTTCATTTCCTCTTCCCTCAGCCCCTGGCAACTACATATCTACACTGTTTCTACGGCTTTGCTTATTCTGGATATTTCATACAGATAGAATTATATTTTATATGGGCTTTTGTGACTTTTTTCCCACTTAACATGATGCTTTCAAATTTTATCCATGTTGTAGCATTTATTGATACTTCCTCTCTTTTTATGGCTGAAAAATATTCCACTTTATGGATAGACCACTGTATCCATTCATCAGTTAATAGACATTTGGATTGTTTCCACTTTGGGGCTATTATGAATAATGCTGCTATGAGCATTTGTATACAAGTTTTTGTGTGATATATGTTTTCATCTGTCTTGATATATGCTTAGAAATGGGTTTGCTGGGTCAGATGGCAACTCAGTGTTTAACACCTTGAGGAACTTTCAAAATTTTCTATAGTGGCTACACCATTTTACATTCCCCCAGAAATTTACAAGGGCTCTGACTGTATCCTATCCTTGCCAACACTAGTTACTGCCTGTCTTTTTGTTTCTAGCCATTCTAGTGGGTGTGAAATGAAAGCTCATACTGGTTTTCGATTTCCATTTCCCTGATGTCTAGTGATGTTGAGCATCTTTTCATGTGCTTATTGGCCATCTGCACATCTTTGGAGAAATACCTATTCAGAAGCTTTGTCCATTTCTCAACTGGATTGTCATTTTACTATTGAAGTGAAGTCAGTGGACAGAGGGATAACTTGATCTGATTTACATTTTACAGGTTGACTCTTACGGCTCTGTTGAAACTAGTCTGAAGTGGGGTGGGGAAGGGCAAAAGCAGTGAGACCAGTTAGGAGGCCAGAGCAATAACCCAAATAAGACCATAGTGACTTGAACCTTTGGTAGTAGCAAGAATATAAGACATGTTTTGACGCAGGATACATGTTGAAGATAGAAGCAACATGATTCCCTGATGGAGTACCTGGGCGATATGCAGTAATGAGATGTTTTGAAATACTCCAGGTCTTTTGTTCTGGAGAAACAGGAATAATAGGAAGTGTCAGGAGCTTTGATTCTGGACATGCTAAATTTGAGATGCCTGTTAAGCATCCAAGTAGAGAGATGATATTGGCAGTCAGATGCACAGTTCTGGGATTTAGTGAAGTCTGGGCTAGACAAACACACATGAGTTAGCTGCTTAGAAAGGTAACTAAAGCCAGGAAGTAGCATGAGATCATCAAGTCTGATACAGAATAGAAAAGATTTTTGTTGAACAAATGATGTTTACTATTTATCTATGATTTACATATATAGGTGTTATAAAAGCATCTAGCACTAGCAACCCACTCCAGTATTCTTGCCTTGGAAATCCCATGGACAGAGGAGACTGGTGGGCTATAGTCTCTGGGGTTGCAAAGAGTCAGACATGACTTAGCAGATAAATGATAAAGGCAACATAAATTTCACATTTGATTTGTGGGAAGTATATTAACCCTGTAGCTACTTATGCATCTAATTAGCTTTCATAAATATGTTTTATGTGACATCTCACATTCATCTGTCAAAGGGGGGTCCAAATAGTCTCATCTTCACACAGCCTGTGTACCTGTCTTATAATCTCAATTTCCCCTTATTGATAAGCTACAGAAAAAGAGGAGATAAATATTGATGTTAGTTGTTTAGGGGGACCCTTGGTTTCAGAGCCTCTAACTAAATGGCCTCAGAATGACAGAAAACATCCATAAAAGAGGACACAGGCACAAGTAAAGTGAATAGACTACAGAGGTGTAATCTAAGGTGTAGATTAAGTTCATTCGACTCATTTTCATCAGCAGCAAGCGGATTTTAGCAAGAGCCTCACCAAGAAACCTCAAATGGTTAGGATGCAGCAATAATAGAACTGCTGGAGAATTCTGGATTTGTCAGCAGAACAAGCATAATTTTGGGGGCAGGGCAGTAAAAATCATTAAATTTTACAGAATGTGGTAGCAAAATTTGTTTTTCAACTGCAGATGACATTAAAGTATTGAGACAGAAGCATAGATGTACATTTATGCTTTAAATTATTAAATGAAATAATTATCCAGCTAAGATCAAATTGATAATCTTATTTAATTATTCTGAGGACAGAAAGGGAATGAGCAACTTTTAATAATATCTAGTAATTAATTTGTAAGTATACAAAACAGCTGTAACTATTCAATTTTAATAGATAAGTCAACAGTAGCTCATCACTATTGATTTATTTATGCCAAGTCTTTAAGTGTGTCCTTTTCCAAGTGAGTAATTTCAAAGATTAAGACCACTTTGCCTATATGCTCAGTATTGAAGATGAATCCTTATTCCAAAGTGAAAGTGAAAGCTGCTCTGTTGTGTCCGACTCTTTGCAACTCCATGGACTCCATGGAATTCTCCAGGCCAGAATACTGCAGTGGGTAGCCTTTCCCTTCTGCAGGGGATCTTCCCAATCCAGGGATTGAACCCAGGTCTCCCACATTGCAGGTGGATTGTTTATAGCTGAGCTACCAGGAAAGTGGTCATCTATTAATTCTGCACTGTGCTTCATAACTACAGGGAAATGAATTGAAATTTATTTTCTACCAAGTTACACTTTTTTAAAACGTGGGGAAATGCTTGAAATTTAAACTCTTTGTAACTTTCATTTGTTTTAAAGAACAAAGAGGTGTTTTCTACTTCTGCAAAAGCAAAGAAAAGATGAAACTTGACTGATAACCTAAATAGAGATTTCTGAGAGCCATTGTAGGAAGAAAAGAAAATAACTTACAAATTATAATTACTGGATACTGGATAAAACATTTTTATTTACATTTAACTGACAAAAATAATAGGCAGGCATTAAAAAAAAAAAACCTCAAGACAGAAGATACTACGTTTAAATAGCAGGTACATGATTTCTCAAGACATATCAATTCTCAGTCCCAGAGGAGGTCTCTCAACGCACCCAGCATGTTTTTTTGAATGAATATGCATGTGTTCAACCCCTTGAACCAGAAAGGCTTCCTTGGGAACTGTTTTTCTCTTACAGGCATTTTATAGTTATGTTGTATTACCCAATTTCTATTAAGAATTTAATTTCATGCTTAGTTTGACAATGCAATGAAATAGCTAGCTCAATTTCTTTATAATCTAACTGCTTCAATCCACCTTGAAAACATCAGATCATCCCCAAATGCTTTGTGTATAAGGGGGACACATTACTCCTTAAGTGGTACTTAAGAATGTGTGCATTCTTTTATGCAGTGCACAAAACAACTCTATAGAATACGTACAGCACTATTTTCAAGTGTTGACTTTTTCTTTCTTTTTCAATACAGCAAATTCTTGATTAACCATGCCCCACATACCCAGCTCCAGCCCTGGAATGTTAGCAAAACTGTAAGTAGGAACTGGAGTTCTCCCAGTTACACGTTTCCTGAATAAATATAGGAACTACAATAAATATAGGCTCAAAACTAGTCAAATTCTCCAAATTTGATTAAGATTATCCAAACAAAAAACTTGGAAAAGAAATCTGCTGGTCTCCTGTCCAAATATAATGCATCCCACGATAGTAATACCATATAAGAATTTTTGTTTAATAATGTACACAAAAGTCTTTGTTCAACGGTAAATGACAAGCTTTATTTTAAAGGAAATCATCCTCGGGCAACCCTGCTGGAGGAAAGAAAAAAAGAGAAAAAGAGATTCATCCTCATCATATGTATATAACTGCATTCTAAAGCAGCCTCGGGGATTTTTCACATCAAGTCTGGGGTCATGTGTCATTGCTCTACTCCAGGAGCGTGGCCACATGAAAGCAGATTGCAACGCATGAGTCATTATACACTGGGATTTTTGCGAATAAGGTACTTCGTGAGGAAGAATGTCAAAAGAACATTTAAACACACAACTTATATTCATCTACAGAAATACTGATTTCCCAGTTGTGAGTTAATTACAATACTTGGAAAATGCTAAAATCCTCATAAATATTTTGAGTAAATTATGGTGCAAAATCTGAATTTTGAAAAGGCACATTTTCATGACATCTCCTAAGCATTTCTGAGAGCCTAAAGCTATTAACTTCATGAAAACTTTTCAATCTCTAGAAGGGTCTTCATCAAGAACATACCCCAGAGGTAGATTTCTGGGGGACCATAAGAAAAATCTGCAGATTCCTAAGTGGAGGAAAAGAAACAACTATGTAATGTGGAACCAACTGAGAACTCACCGAGGAAGGGATGATGTGTGATGGGGTGGCTCAAAATATCACATGCTTCTATAAACTGCTGGAGTACTTTCTTCACTCTACTTTGAAACATTACCATCTCTGCGAATGGGTTCCAAGGCACACCCTTGTAACAACGCAGCTGCAGCCTTACGTGGTAACTGCACAGGCCAGGCATGGATGTGTTCCAGATGTCGGGAGAATAATCACCATCCTTCATTCTCTCTAGGGAAGAGCATGAGCAGGCCACTTTCCCCTTACACATCCCAAGATGTCAGCACTAAGAAACCTGATCAGTAGGAGTAGTACGGTGGGTGACTTTGGAATAAGAAGAACCTCAGGATATGGGGCAGACTAGGAGGATGCCTCTGAGCCAGGAGAGGAGGCCAGCAAACATCACAGGTTTAATGGACCCCAAGGGCATTAGGGGATGCAGAAGGCTGCAAAAACCAAAGTGAGAAAGACCTTGTTCTTGGGAAAGGAGGTGGAAATTCACACTTCCTTTCCTTCAAACTGCTCACACTGAGGCAGGAGATAGATGGGCCCCCGACTGAACAATCTCTTCCCTGTGGACGAAACTCCGTAATAGCAGAAGCTCCATAAAAGCAGGATGATGAAGGAGGCTGAGCCCTGCCCAGACAAGACCACATACCACATACCCAAAAAAGACCACATACTTCTCATTCTTGAAGTGAAGGACACCTCCCTGACTACGCAAGTCTCCTTGGAGGTCAAAAAGGGAGAGGGCATCACCTCATAGTAAGTGATGCTGACTACCCATAGGCCTCTTCACTAGAATCTATCTTGACTAAGAGATGAGCTCACACACGTGGGAGGACCTGAGACATATCAACATGGACTAAAGAACTGGGCAAGTCAAAATGATTGGCCACAGGAAAACTGGCAGAAATGCCCCATAAAAGTGATCCAAACCACCACGAGGGCATGACTCTCTGAGCCCACCTGTGTGTCTATCCACACGTGCTGGACTCTTTTTCCTAATAGATACTTTGTTTCACTACTTTCTATCTTTCTGGGAATTGTTTTTCTAAAAGCCAAAGGGCCAAGGCCTTGTCACTGAGCACTAGTCTAGTGACTAGGATTCCGTGTTCTCAACCTCCACAACCTGACCTCAATCTCTGGCCAGGAACCAAAGCCCTGCTTCAGGCTGCTGCAGACCAAGGCCACTCGAGATCAGCACGACCCCAGAGCCAAGACCCAAATCTCAGGCAGGTACCTTGAGTATTCAAGGTCAGCTATGTTAGGGTTTGGCATTCCTAATATTGTTTCTGTGGGAAAAGCGTTTCAAGATGTAAGCCAGTTGTTTGGAACATGATAGAAAATTTCTTTTCTGGGCAATTCTTTATGTGCATTCTCAGTTTTAGAATATTATTAATGTGCTTTGAATTTCCAAAATATATTATAATATATAAAGGGAGAAAAAATGAACTTTTTATGAGGATGAAAAGTGCCCAAGATTTGGGTTACCAAGGTGAAACTTTTGTACCATACATTCATATCAAGCAATACTTCTTACCGACATTTATTTCTTAAATAATACTGAAGTTTATTACTTACATGACACTTAGGTGCTGCAGAACAAATGCCCGTTTCAGACACTTAGCAAATCCAATAACCTATCATTTCGATAAACCATTCCATTAGTAGCCATATTAGTGTTTCCAACACATTAGTCTTTCCATTCCACAAATACTCTACATGAAGGACTTTATATCATCCTGGAAAAATAATCAAGAAGCAATGCTGGAAGACTACACATTAAAGCTACACTGGTTATTTAAAATGTGTACAAGCAACAAAGGAACTTTTGCAAAATGTAGTATTAACAGTATCTCCATCTTAGGAAAAGAAAAGCTATTACAAGCCAACTACACATCCAAAATGGTACCTTACAACTTATTGCTATTATTCTGATGCAGGACAGATTATTGCTTAAAACTGCACATTTCAGAACACCAAGAAATTTTCATTGTTTTGGTTACCATTTATGCAAATCAACATCAGA
Organism: Bos javanicus; assembly: GCF_032452875.1. Classification (NCBI taxonomy): domain Eukaryota; kingdom Metazoa; phylum Chordata; class Mammalia; order Artiodactyla; family Bovidae; genus Bos; species Bos javanicus. The sequence continues at coordinate 80,137,213 of NC_083870.1, forward strand.
ATAAAGACTTTCAGTTAAAACTTTTGTGTTAAAAGTGAAGTTTATTACAATACAGTAAGTGCAAATGTTATTAAAAATGCTGGTTAAAATCATAAAGTGTCTATACAATTTTTCTAGTATAAATATTGGAAATAACAACTTTAACAATTCTGTAAGTACACAGTACACTGAAAACATAAAATCACGCACAAAGCTAAGTATCACTGCACATTATCATTTTAGGTATCACTCTTCTGATCCCAACATCATTCCAGAATATGAAGGGGTTACAAACATCAAGGTTTCAGTGTTTTGAATGTATGTCAGTTATCACACATTAATAATGCTTTAAAATCATTGCTTATATTCTAATCAAGTGGTTCTAGTTCCAATAATCCCTTTTCTCAATAGGTCTTGGACAAAAAGTTGAGCTAGAAAAACTGAGATTACAGAACCTAGCATCACACTAATTCTCAATGATTCATTTAAAAGTAGCATAACGTGTTATTAAAAGTCCTATAGGACGTGGAAGACAGTAAGTACATCACATGGAAATGCAATTAAGCAGCTCACCCTCTGCTTGCTTACTTGGCTCCATGTCTCTGTAGAAAGGAGAAGCCGAGCCATAAAGAAGTGTGGGCCAATCAGAACCGCTGGGAGTGTGTTTAGGGGGTTTAGGGGGACTGGTGAAGGTGGGGGGAAACAGCACAGGGAAATAACTGGGGAGAAATGTCAGACTATAATGGGAAATTAAACAGTATTACTAGTCCACTCCTCCCCATCCTGCTGAAGCAAGGGACAGCTCCAGTCCAGCCTCCATCCACTGTCTCCCAGCAGGGGCTCTGTTCCCCTCCACTGTGAAGACAGCATTTGCTTTTCAGACAATGTGAAGCCATGGCTGTTCGCTATTGAGAACACTTCACAAACCTGAGGAACAGCCTATAAATTATAGGTTTGGACACTGCACAAACATCAAGGAGAATCTGAACTAGGCCTCAACATGAGGGGAAGGGGAAACAGCTTTTACAAGCCGCTAATGCCCACACAGGCTAAGTGGTTCCGCCAAGGGGACGGCAATGCTTATTTCTTCATGAACATGCTTCTCAAACTTTCATGTGCATTGGATTCACATGGGATCTCACCAAAGCGAGCTGGGTTGGGGCTGGGGCCACAGGTTCTGCATTTGTAGTTAAGCTCCTATGGACCACACTTTGAGAAGCAAGAGTCTGCAACACAAAGAGGGGGCCACCTCCTTCTCTCTGGGCCACGAGTATATGTTGGAAGTCCTGAGGAGAGTTGAGATAACCCCAGTGTTATGGACCCACCCAAGCACATCCCTGGGCTGCAGCTGGAGATGTGGCACACTGAGTGGGCAATGTATGTTAACATATTTTCTGACAGCACCATACTATGACTATATGAACAGCTGAACAACATAACTCAACTTGAGTGAATGGAGAAGTCTACTCGTTGGGAATAAAACTAACCTTTTCCCCCATGTAGTCCTCCTTAAAGTGATTACATGATTACAAAGGTATAAAAAACCAGCGTATTAAATTTCATAGTAAAAGGCCACATGTGCACACATATACATACAACATGGATTCTAAGAAATTAAATGCATTTTTGTCAGGATAAAACACGGGCTACCACTGCTCCCAGCTAAAATCATCTCCTCTTCCAAATACAAGGAAGAAACCTTGAATTGTAAGGAAAATCACTGCATTGCCTGCCAGCACCAGGCCACAGGCTCCCCATTTGATCTGAAACACAAGAGGATTAAAAAGAGGATTAAATCTTTACTTTATACTGTACTCTTTGCAAACATTATTTTTTGCATCAGAAACAGCCAATGAAATACTAAATAAAACTGCTAAAAGGCTTAACAATGTAATAGGCAGGAGACAGTTCAGTAATTAGTCCAATCACTTTGTGACGCTTGTTAATTAAGTCTGGTATCATCCTTAACATTTTCCCCATTAGACATACTTCTCTACATGTTTTCATGAGACAATGACTGCCTTCAGTAAAATACACAAAGCAAGATTAGAAAGGGTCCAATTACAATATTGGTTACCAGAAGTCCTGGATAGATTGCCTTTTTTCATGAAAATAGGAATTGGAGAGTTATAGACTGATTTGTTTCTTTTCCAGGCAAAAGATTTTAAATAATACTCGGGATACAACTAAAAAGAGCTTTCCAGCGTGGCAGATGGTTTTCCAGAGGCACAGTTGGGGATGAGAGTACCCTCTAGTGGGCATATTTTGTTTTAACAAGCAGAGAACATCAGTGAAAATTTTTTCATAAAACATGATGCAGCATTTGAAAGGTAAAAATAGAAATCCTTAAAGAAAAATTTAAGAAGTACTAGTCTAAGGCACAAGAGGGATAAGATCATGACAATCTTACATTGAAAAACCTTCCATGCTTCTGTTATCTAAAAAGAGTTCACACTGGCCTGGCATTCCAGACCTTCCCCAGTCAGGCTTCCCCAGCCTTTCTAGCCTCAATCTCAACCTCTCCCTTTTTGCTCCATCATATTGGACTACTCTTTAATCCATACATTTCATTTTTGCATTTGAGAACCATTCCATATGATTGTCTTTTCTACTTTAATCAAAATAGTATTTATCCATAGAAGCCACACCAAATACCAGAGGTAATTTCTCTCCTTGGTGCACCTATGGCATTCTGATCATGTTTTAATGACCACATATAGTACACTTATACTATATTTACCCATCAGGCTAATTTCTGTTCTTTTGAGAACAGAGACAGTATCTAGTTCTTATTCCGAGTGCCCTACAAATAGCATATGCTGTTTACTGTACGAATAAATAGCACTTGTGTAGGTCTGATATTCAACGTCCCAAATAAGAGTCTCATGAAATTGAAACAGTATGTAATTAGGGGAAATAAAAGCAAACAGTATGGAAGACAGTGAATATCAAAGAACTGAATAAATTATACCCATAATGTGTATTTTGGAGATAAAAACTTTATATTGGATACTGATTAAATAAAGTGCATATTTATGGCAAGACAAGAAAAACTTAAACATAAAATTTTCTCTTCTTGTTCAGGCCTCCTCCCTCCCCTTTGTGTACTTTGCATCTGTATTAACCAGACCTCCTTAGGAGATAACATTGCTTCCTAACACGCCTTCCTAATCTCATGAACGTCATAACTGCTTAGGAGATAATCTTTCTTCTTAATGATGTAGTGGGCCATGACGACCCACTGCTCACTTCATACATGCCAATCTGGATTGCGTAAATGGCCAATAGTATGCCATCTGACATATAACCATTTGTCTCTAAAACTTATGCAGCTGTGGTTTGATCTCTTACAGAAGGAACAGTCATCTCCCAGGGTATGATCCTCAGGTTAGGGGAAATAACATTTTCTATTTCTTTGATTGAGTGAGTGAGTCATTAATTTCCTCATTGAATATATGAAGATGTCATATTACTCACTGTATCTTCCAGTAGCTATATAGCTTTCCCTCAATATGTAACTATTGTGTTGAGAATTATGTCCATGATCCTATTTGCAGAAGAATTGGGTATGATGTTGTGATTTATATTAAAAAATATATATTTGATCAGTCCCCATATTCTGCAAAGAGCTTCTAAAATCCTTGCAACTTCATAAGTGATGAGAGTGACTATTTTTATGGTGGAAACCTCTGATTTATAGCCAGTCAGTCAGAAGCATGAGACTTGTGATTGGCATCTGAAGAGGGAGGTAGTCTTGTGGGACTGAGCCCTGAACCAGTATAATCTGTTGCTGTCTCCAGGTAGATGGAATCAGACTTGAGCTGAATTGTAGGATACTCACCTGGTGTGGAAGAATTGCTCCTTAATGGTGTAGGGAACAACCCGACCCCCACCCCCCGCCACCACACACACACATACACACACTGGAATTAGGTGACCAGGACCCCTTTTGATATTTATTTTGGAACTAGAAAAGTATTGCTACATGAGACTCTAGATTGCCCTACAAGAAGAGGCAAGGATTTCAGAATACTTCCAGAAAATAGCTTACAACAGAAAAAGCAAGAAATCACTTGGTCTGGCTAAAAATCGCAAAAGGAACAAAGAAAGCATTCTGAAAGCATGCGCAAGATACTGATAGGTAGACCTAAATCAGGGGAATACAGAAACTAAAAATATGTCTGGCTTTGAGTATGACGTCTAAGCAGTGGAAATGAAACTGTGGTTCCAGACACAGGCCTGTGAAGTAACCTCAGCGATAGCTGGGCAGAACAATAGACAAGACTTACCACAGACACACGAGCAAGAATAACAGGAAATCCAAAGGCAGAAACAACAATTCCTGTAGTGAAAAAATAAGCCAGTTCCCGACAGGCGCTACTTGTTGCATCCGAGTCGTATGTTGCTCGTTTGGCAATGAAATGGGGGATGGGAGAGATGGCGTGGAAAATCAGGACAAACAAGGGCCAGTAAACGCTGTTGGTCGGACCCAGGAGAAACCCAAAAGGGAAAGTTAGTTACATCGTAATTAAAGATACACTCCTGTTTCAAAGTTTATATTATTCTAAATGTCTAGGTCAACAATTATTTATTCAGTTGTCAACATTAGTGCATGAGATGATTATTTTCCAGGAACAGCTGATGATTAAGTAGTGATGATTAAAAATTACCAGTACATTAATACGCAGACAGCTTATACTGTGTTAAGAAACAATGACACAATATAAAGTCTAGAATCTTCATGGTTTTCTGTGTTACTGAGCTGTAGTTTCTTTAGGGACAGAATCCTAACTTAGTCATCTTTGCTTTCCATATAGAACACAGCACAGTGCCTTGTACATGTTCATTCAGGAGAAATTATCTGAGTGTGCGCAGGTTGGAAACCTTTCAATTTCTTGGAGTAAAACTCAAGATTCCTTGCCCTGGACTACAAAGCCTCACATGATCTGGCCAACTTCTTCCATTCATTCCGTGCCATCTTCCCTCATTTGCTTCATCTGTAGCCACATTAGTTTTTCTATTTCTTAAATACTCCCTCTGCCTGGAATGCCCGCTCTTGACTCATTGACCTGATAAACTTATTTATCCACAAAGTCTCAGGTTAAGGACAACCTCTTCTATGCAGTTCTCCCTGACTTTACCAGGGAAATTCGGGTTCCCTTTCTGGACGCTCTCACTGTACTTTGTACACATCTCTCCTGACTGGACTGTCTGCCTGTCTCTTACTCATAACTAGAACTGCAAGCTCCCTGAGGACAGGATTGTGTCTCATCATTCTTGTATCCTCAGCTGGTCTGGAGGAAGTCTTCAATAAATTCTCATTAAATGAACACATCAATTTTGAAAAGAGCTTTTCTCTGTACAAATACAACTAACTAAGGGACTGGCTTTGTAATTTGGGCTTCATTAATTCATTCATTAGAGCTTGGTGCTAAATTGACCAAATTCTCTAACACCCATACTAATAGTGACAAAGACATAAAAAGAATAGTTCTTTCTGAAATAACTTACCCATAATCCTCTAAGGCACATCCCAGCATCAGAAAAGTCAGCCCAATAGCCCCACTGAAAGATAAGGCCACAAGAGCTGGGAAAAATAAAATCAAGAGTTATAGGTTCCAATGGTTATCAGGGACTGGGGGAGGGGGAGAGGAATGGAGGATTCTTCTGGGATGGATGAAATGTCCTGGAATTAGAAAGTAGTAATGGTTGTACAACCTTGTGTATATATTAAAAACCACTGAAAGAATTTTTAGAGTGTAAAGAATTTTACACTTGAAAAAGGCTAATTTTTGATATGTGAATGATAGCTCAATTTTAAATTTTTTAACAAAAAAAATTGCTTATTTCATTGAAAGAGATTTCCTTATTTCATTGGTTGATGTTACATTTGACTAGCAAATGACAGCCTATGTCTGTTACTCTTAAATCTTCAGGTGGAGAAAGAGCTCAAGCCTTTCCAGGACTCAGCCCCTGTCTAATGTATGAATTCCCTAACACCCATACTAAGAGGCCAGATAGTCAGTTGATACAATACCAGTGAAGGGAAACTCACTATCTCCTGAGGCAGATTATTTCATTCTGACAGTTTTCAAATGCTGAAAACCCTCTTTCCTTAAACTGTACCCCAAACTGTCTCCCTGTAATATAAACCCTTTGATCACTGTGCCTCCCCATACCACAGGGCTTCAAGTATTTGAAGATTACTTTCATGTCTTCCTAGAAAATTCTTCCCAACTAGTATCCCCTGAATATCGATTCCCTGCATCTGTTGGACACTAATCTTTGAGGAGGTAGAAATGTGTTTGCTTTGTCCACTGCTGAGTGAGAGAATAACAGAGTTGTTTAAAGAATCTTGCGCTGCTCTGGGTTGCCAACATGGGTTCATGTTGGTAACTCTGTCCCTGACTGGTTGTGTGACTGTGGTAGTAGCTGAACCTCCTTAAACCGGATTATGCAGCTGTAAAATGGGAATAACGATGCCAACTTATTAGGGAATTTATGGGACTCAAATGAGATAACCTATATAAAGTGACTGGCAAAGGCAGGAGCTCAGTAAGCAAATGTTGATATAAGCATATGCTCATTTTAGCAACGGTCTTCGGTAAAGGTAGCAATCACAAGCACCGGATACTGAATTATCCGAGTACTCCTCTGAAAAAAAATCCATAATACTCAAAATTAGTCATTAGGTAAACCAATTAACATTTTGATTGCTTCCTTTTACTTTAAGAAGCAATCTGGGGAGACTTTTATGGGAAGATACCTAGGTGATTTTTAAAAACATCTGGGAGCATACAGATGTTAGAGGACAAGGAAGGACAGTCAGTTTTATATATTTTTCCATTTAGTACATGTCACTTTTGGGGGGAAAAAATGGACAAAAGTAACTTTTCCCATATTGTTTCACTACAGATGATCTTTTCCTCATCGGTTCTGTCCCCTGCCTGTGCCTAACCACCTGCACCACTCTGTCCTACAGGAGACCATTCAGAGCTATGAACCATAGACCTCTTCCTTCTGTTCTGGGACACCAATCACTCAAAGTTCACAACTGTATCTCCAACTGATGCTCTTTACCTCCTTTTTCTTTTTCAGGAATTGCATCCTCGGCCATCTGTTAAACTCGGAGCTAACCAGAAATCCAAATTCACCTATCACTCCACACTCTTGCTGGGATACTGCATTCAACACAAAGCTCCCTGGTACCACAAGGACCCAGCTATATCTAATGCTGCAGTTTGAAGTAACTCCTAAAAACTCAGCCTGCACCTCCAACTCCAATCTGGATTTCTCTGGGTAGTCAACATAGAACTCAACTTCAACATGTGTAAAACTGAAACATCTCCCCTTATCCTCCCAAACACACACTTCTTCCTTTCCAAGGTTCTATCTTGAAAGACTAACACCAGCCCTACACTCCACTTTCTAGAAAATCAGTAAGTCAGGGTGACTCAATCTCCCAGACCTCACTCAAACCCACTGCAAAAGACTAAGTGATTATGTCCCCACTCCCCAAATTCATCTATTAAATTTTCACATCCAGCGAGATGGTGGTAGGAGGTGATTAGATCACGACAGGATTAGGACCCTTATAAAGGGACTCCACAGAGCTTCCTAATCCCTTCTGTTGTGTGGGGACACAGCAAAAAGATACCTGTCCAGGAACCAGGAAGCCAGCCTTCACCAGACAACAAATCTGCTGGCACCTTGATTGTGGAGATCCCAGCCTCTCAAACTAAGAAATAAATGTATTTAAGCCACCCAGCTTATGGTATTTTTGTCCTGCAGCCTTAAAGGATTAAGACAACCACCTCTCCTCTCGTGCCCTCAGCTACTTATCATCTGTGTGCAGACCCTTATCATCTCAGGCCCGCCTTCACCTCATGACTCTCCCAATCTATCCTCCGCACAGCAGATGGTGACCTCTCGAATATACAAAGCTGGTGTCACCTGCACAGTTGCTTTCACAGCCTATGAGCTGTTCTAGCACTGGAGGCGCACCTCTGCCCCGTCTCACATGTTCTCTCCATTAGAATAAACTCTGCCCTCAACCCCAATCCTTTGCCAGGTGAAGTCTTATTGATCCTTTTAGATTCAGAGCAAGGAATGCCTCTTTTGGGAGACTGGTCCTCTTCCTCCCTGGAGCAGGGTTTGGTAATGCCATCTGTATTAGTTTCCTAGACCTGCTATTAAAAATGTATCACAAACTGGGTGGCTTAGAAGAACAGAAATTTACTCTCTCATATCTAGAAAGGACATCTGCTCCCTCTGAAGACTCTAAGGGAAGAATCCTTCCTTGCCTCTTTTTAACTAGTGGCAGTTGCCTGCCATCTCTGGTCCTCTCTAGCTCACAGTTGCATCATTCCAAGTTCTGCCTCTGTCCTCCTATGCTGTTCTCCCTATATTTATCCATGTCTAAATTTCCCTTTTCTTACAAGGACACTAGTCATTGGGTTGCTGCGGCTGCTGCTGCTAAGTCGCTTCAGTCATGTCTGACTCTGTGCGATCCCATAGACAGCAGCCCACCAGGCTCCCCCGTCCCTGGGATTCTCCAGGCAAGAACACTGGAGTGGGTTGCCATTTCCTTCTCCAGTGCATGAAAGTGAAAGTGAAGTCACTCAGTCGTGTCCGACTCCTCGCGACCCCATGGACTGCAGCCTACCAGGCTCTTCCATCCATGGATTTTCCAGGCAAGAGTACTGGAGTGGGGTGCCATTGCCTTCTCCGAGTCATTGGGTTAGAGTCCAACTAATCCGATATCATCCTAACTTGATTATATCTGCAAAGACCCTATTTCCAAATAAGGTCAAATTCACAGACACTGGGGAGTTGGAACTTGAATGTATTTATTTGGGGGATACAGTCAGCCTGCAATACCATCTTGGTCCTCACACTGTATCTGAGCACACCTTAGACATTTAAACAGTAACACAATTATTTCCAGCCCTGTCACACAATAACTGATCATTTAACCTTTTATCCCAAGCCTCAGGCACACAGCAGTTCTTCTTTAAAAGTTATCTGCAAAACACTTCCTTAGTCCTTTTCCATTTCATAACCTATCTTCTTTTTTTTACTACAATGCAATTTCTAACACATTCACACATAAACATTATTATTTGATAGTTTCCGGACACGACTAAACAAAGCGTAGTGGTGCTACTTCTTATCGGTTTTCTGCACTGGCTTCAGGTGGAATATTACAAAGTGCACACTGTCCAAGTAAATCATGTTTACTAAATTAATGCCAATTATAAAAGTCCGCCAGAAATAATTTTAAAATATGTCTGCTAACAGTTTACACACTCAGATAAATTTCATAGCAAACACATGCATGTGTACAAATATACCCGTATGCATGTTTACAGCATACGTTGGTTAACTAGAGAAGGAAGATCTTTGTGTACAAATTTCAAGGACAGGGGCTCCAACATGGAAACAAGTTATCCTACTCTATTCAAAAGATTAGACATCTAATGGTGTGGGTCCTACCACCTAAGGAAGCCTTCCAATAACCTCTCCCACTGCTGGCATTCCCCTTCACTCTGAAGGTGCACAGATGAGGGAACTGGTGTTCTTGGTACCCCCTTTTTATAAATCAACTGTCCCATGCAAAAACACTCACTGCACAAAGTGAAGTTGCTCAGTCGTGTCCGACTCTTTGTGATCCCATGGACTGTACCCTACTAGCCTTCTCAGTCCATGGAATTTTTCAGACAAGAGTACTGGAGTGCGTTGCCATTTCCTGCTCCAGAGGATCTTCCCGACCCAAGGATCGAACCCAGGTCTCACACATTGCAAGCAGACAGTTTACTGTCTGAGCCACCAGGAAAGCCCCACTGCACAAAGACCTACTGTATAGCATAGGGAACTATATTCAAAGTTTGTAATAACCTATAAGGGAAGAGAATCTGAAGTATATATGTGTGTGTGTGTCTGAATTGTTGTGCTGTACACCTGAAATTAACACGATATTGTAAATAAACTACATTTTTTTTTTTTAAGTACTATACAAACACCACCCTCCTGTCTGTCCATAAAGGAATAAACACTGATGAAAGTAACGATAAAATCCCACCTAATCTACTCTGTACAATTAAGACAAATACAGCATTTCAGGGTGCTTTTCGCTGACACCCGCCTGCAGCCAACTCTGCCCAATTGTAAAAATCAATTTACACGACACGACAGATGTAAGGGTTCTAATGCCGAGAACACTGGAGACAATGGCTCGTCTGGAAAAAGTGGGAAACTCGGCAAAGTGGCAGGAAAAGCAGGGAGAGGCATTAGGGTGAACATGACGGGAAGTGAAAGCCCAGTTTAAAACTAGGCAGAGGAGGGGGTGGGAACTGCTTCCCGAGGAACTGGGAAGCAATCCGGGAGGTGATGCCCCACCCGGGCTAGCCGGTGATTCCCAGGGAAGGAATGCTCCCGGCGAGGGCTTCGCCTGCAGCGACCCGGACACGCCGGGTGAAAGAGTGAAGACTAGTAGCCTTGCAGAAAAAGGTTGAGGTTCCCCAAAACACGCCTCCACCCGTACCCCAAGGAGCGAAGAGAGCAGGGGAACTCCTTCCCACCGGGAAAGGAGAAAACGATGGCATATCTGGGGAGGCCGTTTCCAGCCCACGCGCTAAAGGCGCAGCTCCAGGATTAGCCCAGAGCCAAGGCGGCGACCCCACCGCAGGACTAGCGAGCTAGGAACCTAGGATGTACCTTTAACGCCAGCCATGTCTCCCGAGCTGGGGCCGCGGCTGCTTCCGGCTTCCTGCCACGGCCCCAGCCCCGCCCGAGGCCGGGTCCAGGGCCGTACCTAGGCTCGCGACCCCGCCCCGCCTCGCAGAGCCCCGCCCCTGACGGCTCTGATCTCCCCAGGCCTAGCCACTCAGGGCCCCGCCCCTGCCAGTCCCCGCCCCCACTACGCATAGCCACGCCCCTGCTCGTCTCTGCCCCTGACACTCAGAGCCCCGCCCCTGTCCCCGCCACTCAGAACCGTCCCAGACCAGACCGCATCTCCTCCCGCCCACCCAAGGAGATCCCAGCTCCTACCCACCCGTCACGCTGAGTGTACCGCAAACCCGCTTTCTCAGGATAGCGGCGACGATGCTCCCTTAGGTCCTGAGCTTCTGCATAATCCTCGAAATTGCCCCACGCTCCTCCTTTCCGTCGGTTGGCCGGAATCCCGGCTCTGCCGAATCGCTGGGTCCGCAGGCCCAGAGCTCCCCAACACAGCCCACTAGGGACGCGTCCACCATAGCACGGAAGAGCGGGAACCGCGATTCCTGGCTGCAAGGAATTTCTGCGTGAGGATAGCGAAAATAGAGAGGGGAGGGGGAAAATTATAGTCGGTAGAGCAGGGATACCTGCTTTCTCTGGCATTACTTTCTCTAAGGCCTAGACTGCGTTTGTGTGCCTGTCTGCGTTTACGTAGCTGTGGCGGAGGAAGGGATGGGGACACCAGAGAAGAGGCCCCAAGGAGCCTGGCCTGGCCTTGCTTAATAATACCAACTTGAGCGCTTTTCGGGCACTAGCGTTTTCTCCTTTACACTCAGGTGTATCTATAGAAACGAAAAACAAGCTATTTTGTGCTTGAGGCTTTCATGAACATTTAAATAAACAGCTATTATTTCTATATCATGGGCCTCGAGGTCTGCAGGTAGGCAAGGCTAGTTTAGACTTCACTGGACCACTTCGTAGTCTGCTCACAGGACAGAGTTTTGGCTTCGTGGGTACAATCTGGAAGAGATTAAAAACCATCTGGTCCAAAGGCTTCATTTTACCTCTACAGAAAGAGGCCCAGAAAGGTTAGGACTTCCCTGCTCACACAACTCTTTGGGGAAGGTTGGATTATGGGTCACTTATCCCTCTTTCTCGCTGAGAACCCCTACACCTTATGATGCTGCTCCTTTTCTTTCGCTTTTTAAAATTTTTCAACAGGACTGAAAGCTAAAGGAGTTCTGGGGAATCCAGGTTCCCCTGACGATAGAAACACAAAATCTCACTACCACCACCTTTCAGGACCCCTGCTTGGTTTCCTTTTTTAAATTGTACACTGAGCATATTATTGTCTCAACACGTTTAATTACTTGTGAGTTTATGTTTCTAGATCCTCCCATTTCTCCTCCTAGATAGAAGGTATACTTATTAAAAACTTTGTTGCTAGTCCCTAGCTCACTGCACAACTTGCAGATCCAGAATTACACTGCATTCTTTACTTTGTAGCCTGTGATCTATCCAAGATCACTGAGAACTTCTCTTTCCTTATTCTGAGTTCCCTATATTGGGTGGCAGTGAAAACTGCCCACCACCCAAACTCTGGCAGCCTGGGTTTTTAGCTCGCTTGGTGGTGATGGTGGTTCAGCCACTAAGTCATGTCTGGCTCTTGCGACCCCATGGAATTGTAGCCAGGCTCCTCTGTCCATGGGATTTCTCAGGCAAGAATACTACAGAAGGTTGGCATTTCCTTCTCCAGGGGATCTTCCCAACCCAGGGATTGAATACACATCTGCATTGCAGACAGATTCTTTACCGCTGAGCTACCAGGGACGCCCCTTTTTTAGCTCTCTTACTGAAGTGCAAAGCTGCACTCATGAGGAAAATTCTCCTTAATTGATGAGGATTTTCTATGGGGTCAAATCTCACATTTTCCCTTCAATTTCCAACCACCTGCCAAATGTGTGTGATTTCCCTGGTGGCACAAGATGGTAAAAGTCCACCTGCAATCCAGGAGACCTGGGTTTGATCCCTGGGTTGGGAAGATCTCCTGGAGGAGGAAATGGCAACCCACTTCTATATTCTTGCCTGGAGAATCCCATAGATAGAGGAATCTGGTAGGCTATGCAGTCCATGGGGTTGCACAGAGTTGGACATGACTGGGAGACTGAGCACAGCACCAGGTGTGTAGAAAACTATATATAAGGGCTTGCTGGAGCCTCCCATATCACCCTAAGGCTAGTCCCATGGAAGAGAAATGATTTGGAGAAAAGTGACACTTCAGAGGCAAAGCTTGGTTTGAGTGCCTTGGACTCAGCAGTAAGAAACTGGAAGATGGCAAAAAGATGAGGAGCTTGCCCCAGGGTGATGTCCAGAATCAGAAAAATGCAGAGACAGTATTTGTCTCCAGTTAACTTTCCTGTCCACACCAGCCGTTCTTCCCAGTTTACGCAACACTTTAAAGAGGAACTTAGCCATCTTACCAGAGGCTTTAACCATCTTCTGAGAAAATCTGCTTTCCTCTTACCAGAGGTTCACTGAAAAACTGTTCTTCTACTACCCCATTCTGTATTTCCTCAAGAATAAAGAAGACTTTCAATCAAAAACAGAAAGTAAAAACCTTAGAAGCCGAACCCTTTCCCAACTTGCTGTCAGTGTGTTACCTGGAAATATAAGATCCACGTCCTCTGTCAAACTGGCTAGGACTAAACAGGACCTCTTAGGATAAATTTTTTATATTTTCTCCTTGCATTCAATTCTCACACTATGAACTAGGTTTTATTATCTTCACTTTACAGATGAGAAAACTGAGGCTCAGATGGTACCTACTGAGTAGGAAAGCTGAGATCAAACCTTAAACAGTTTAAATGTGAAGTCAGAAAATCAGCACTTGAATTGTTCCCCATTTTAAATCGTAGAACAACCAAAACCTGTCTACTTGACCTAAATTCCCCAGTATATGTTGTCAGCAGGGAAACTGTCCTGTTGCTGTGATAACTGGCTCTGGAATTCAACTTGCATGTTCATTCCTTACACAGTGTTTTCGTCAATAGTGTGCTAAGTTGCTTGAGTTGTGTCTGACTCTTTCTTAACCCCATGGACTATAGTCCGCCAGGCTCCTCTGTCCACGGGATTTCCTAGGCAAGAATACTGGAGTGGTTTGCCATTTCCTACTCCAGGGAATCTTCTCCACCCAGGGATGGAACCCACCTCTCTTAAGTTTCGTGCATTGGCAGGAGCGTTATTTACCACTAGCGCCACCTAGGGTCCAACTTGAAGATTCTTCTAGACAGGGTACAGCAACGATAATTCAAATACTTTTGATTTGCAACATTTGTTTCCAAGTAAACATGCTGCTTCTCTTCTTAAAGAGCTAAATGATCTGTTTTCTGCAACAAAGTCTCAGACTCCCAGGATCCAACCCTTTGCCTCAGCACAAAAATGTATTAATATCCTAGCTAGAGCCAGGATTTCTGTGCTGATTCTTTTAGGAACACAGCATTCATGCCGCATGATCAAAAGTGTGTCTGTATATGGAGGCAAGGGTGGTAAGGGGGGTGGTTAAAGTATAAATCAATAAATTCTATCAGATTATGTTTTGGTGCAAATGTATTATATGTGCAGCAGCAGCAGCATATTCTTTCCCCATAACTTTTCTTAAAAGTGAATCATGTCAGAAGGTGTAATTCAAGCTTGTTGTCGCATTCCTATGAGTGAAAAAATAACTTATGTTTCTACAAATATTTTTGAGCCTTTTAATATACATTACAAATATTTTAGACCAATCACATTTTGTTGAGTGTAACATATTTACAAAACAAAAATATATTACAATAAATATGAATGAAACAGTGAATCCGATCAACAACAAGCTCTGTCACAACCAGATATTTAAAAGGAATGCGAAAACCTGTTGGTCTGTATATGTTAAGAGCTTTGAGATAAATAGGGGTCCAGAATTATAATGTATCCGGAAAAGAGACAGGGAGCATCCCAAATTTAAGTTAGATAAGATTCTTTCTCATTGCTAATTACATAATGTTTAATGATGTTTTAAACTGTGAACATGGATGAATTATCCAAACATGATACCAAGCTAATATAGTTCTATCATTTCAAAATGTACGTGACATTCACATAGTAGCCTTTTAATTATTATTATATACTGTAGTTCACACAATATCTACAGATGTGAATGAGAAAAAAAGTCACAGCAACATGTCTCACATTCCAATTTTAAATAAGACAAGCACATACTGCAAACATTATTTTATAATATGTTAATAAATAACACCTAGTTTTTTATGGTTACTTTGAACAGTTTACAGCTGTATATTTAAAAAGAGAATATTTGAGGCGAGTTTCACATTGTCAGCAAAAGGTAAAATAAATAATGAATCTTTATAACAACAACAACAAAAAGAACGAAGGAAAGAAAGGAAGAAAGAGAGAAAGAAAGAAGAGAGTTGTATATAGAACATAAAGTATTTTTGACATGCTGCTTTTCCAGTACAGTTTGCCACAAGAAAATGAAAAACAGAAAGAAACAACAAAAAAGATTGTCTTTTAAAAACAATTTTTGAAAGCTTTTCACAATACTGAGCACAAACCTTTTAAGATTAGATCAAGATCTTTCTGCCCATCTGCCTTGTATGAATATCCTCTGCACACCGTGTACCTGCACACCCAAAGAGATCTACCAAAGTCATGGAAAACAATCACTTGCCCCTTAAAGTGAGAAACAGCCAAAATACTGAACTGAAATCCAACCAGTCTGAAGTCTGCAAAGGTTTCACTCCTGCTTTATTTTCACAGACGTTCCTGTGCAACTGTTATTCCTGTGGACCCCCAACAACTTTTAGAACAATAAACCCCACTGTAATAATCCAAGAGGTCCTATTTCATCAGGTGGGAAGAGGAACCTGGTTCCTCAGAGAAGCCAGTCTTAATAAGCCATGTGACTTGGTCTGAAGTGGCCTCTCTCTGTCTCTCACTGCAATTGCCCCTGTCACTGTGGTCATCGATTTCCTTCCCCCAGCCAATCACAAACCTGGAGGACAGGGGATCCATACTAGACAGTCTTCCTGATCAACTGTGAACACGCCAAACTGCCTTACAATCTGTTCCCAGCTAAGAGCATTTTCTCTGCTAAGAAAAAGGAGGAGCATTAAGCCTTACAGGAAAAATTAGAAGTTTCATCAAATCAGGTTGTTGTTATGGCATTAAGACATTCTTCAAGCTACCACATCTTTCTAAAGGGAAAAGAAGATAGTAGCCCAACTCTCTGACCAGGAATACAGATTTCTACACCTTTAGCGTACCTATTTTTCTTCAGTCAGCATTTTCACTAAATTTTAGCTTATCCAGGAAGGAAGTGTTGGTAGTAATCACTGGATTATAATAGAATTACTTCCCACAGTTCAGGTTCTTTTACATCTGTTAGTCCTCTTGACCAAAAGAAGTGTACAGTATTATACTATAGACCATAGTAAATTTCTGTTAAAACAAACAAACAAACAAAACTTAATGGTCATGTTCCTGAAGTCTACGTAAAGCCATGGCTCAAATTTTATCTTTCCAAGAAAATCTCAAAACTATTAGTTAAAATCCATCATGTAATCCTATTATTATAACTTTGGCTCATTATCCTATCCTCAGACAATGAGATGGGTGCTATGCCTTTGGTAGCCTTTATTTTCAATTTCCCCACAAATTGCTGAGTAGGCTCCCCACAGGGCAGGCTGGAATGTTGTAAAAATACTCTGCAAGGTCATCTGACTAAAAGTTCCTTTCCTGTTTCGGACTTTTTATGGTGGGGACTTGAGAAAACAAACATCCACATTCCTTATTAAAGAGGAATTAATTCACGAGTAACTTAACAGTTAAGTACTGGGTACACATTGCTGGAGTTTTTGGTTCACCTGCAAAAACCTCAGAACTGTGACACACACTAAGCATTAGCACGGGTCTGCAGCAGAAATGGAAAAGCTCATAAGTTAATACAAGGGTTTTTGGCCTTGATTTTCAAATTCTGACCAGGCATCATTGAGCTCCATGAAAATCATCTTTGCATATTGTTCATAGGGTTGCCCAGTAGCCTACAGAAAAAAAAAAAAAAATACACATTAGATACCACAGACCAAAATTTTATTTATATTAAAATTTCCATCGCTAATGTGGGCTCTGAGTAATTGAAATCTTTTTCTGTTAGACCATTTCTCTCTTTACAGCCCCATCTTGCTGCTGTTGCTGTTTGGTCACTAAGTCATGTCCAGTTCTTTGTGACTCCACAGAACCCAACAGGCTCTTCTGTCCATGGGATTTCCCAGTTAAGAATACTGGATTGGGTTGCCATTTCTTTCTTCAGGGGATCTTCCTGACCCAGGGATTAAACCCGCATCTTCTGCATGGGCAGGCAGATTCTATACCGCTTGAGACACTAAGGAAGCCAATAGCCCCATCTACATGACCCTAATTACTATGACCTCTCCACAAAGCCCTCCCCCAGGAATTCACATATGGTAGTAGTGATCAGTCACTGAGTAGGTAACAGAATTTATTGGTCAGCACAAGATGTATCTCCATTCTCCAGAGTTACCTACCAAATGACAAAGACTGCGTAGCTCTGATTGATGGACTGCATTTTGAAACACTCTTTATTCTATTTCTTAAAAAAATTTTCTTGGAGACCCATAACACAGGCATACAGTTTGTGGGTTTTTCTGGGCTCTTTCCCTTTCTCTTCAAGTCACTGAAATACATCATTTCTTTACTACTATCTGGATTGTCACCAAAAGTTTAGAGAGATGAAAATCTAAGACATCAGATTCAAGTGTGTGTTCTCAAGTAGGATTCAGTCACAGCCTCACACTGTAGGACTCACACGGTCCATATGATGGGGCTTCCCTGGTGGCTCAGCAGTAAAGAATCCGCCCACAACGCAGGAGATGCGTGTTCGCTCCCTGGGTAGGGACGAACCCCTGGAGAAGGGAATGGCAACCCACTCTACTATCCTTGCCTAGGAAATCCCATGGACAGAGGAGGCTGGTGGGCTACAGTCCATGGGATCACAAAGAGTCAGAACCAGCTTAGTGACTAGTCAACAATAACAAAGTCCATATGATGGCAAGTGATCCAATTCTGTCAAGGAGGTTTCTGTGTGTTATGGTGATCTCAACCGGGCCATCCACCGGTTGAAGTCTCTGACAGTGCAGAGCGTGTGTGTGTGTGTGTGTGTGTGTGTGTGTACTTCAGTGAAAATAAACTGCCATAATCAATATAGTGATGAATTTAGCTCCATTTTCAATATTTTGTTGATTCTCACCAATTTTACCAACTACATTCTAAAGTTTTTTCACTGTTTATCCTGGCTGAATATACTGCCATATTACTGTAGGAGAAAATTTCCTCTGTCCAACTCTGAGTTCATCCTTTAGTCAGGCACAACTTCTATCTGATCCCTGAAAATTAGTCAGTAATGAATCTCATACCTAAGTAAAGCCCTCATTCCGTTATTTGTAATGTATAGCTTGACTTCTTTGCTTCTGTGTCATAAAGTATAACTGTTTGTTTAAGTACCTTTTTGAGCCTATGAAATTTATTTTATCATATAAATGGCCTAATAAGAAGCAAGTTGAAAGTATGACTCCTTGACACACGCTTATAAACCAAGGACAGGAGGACCAGACACCCCCAGGGGTGCAGGAGGACAGGTTGTACTCACTTTATCCGGGTGCACCACTAGCACAGCCTTCCTGTACACCTTCTTCACCTGCTCCGGGGTGACCAGGTCTGCCATGCCAACAGGTTTCCACTTAGTCTCCCCAGCCCACAGCACAGTGTGCATTGTGGACAGAAGGGCTCTGATATTCCTCTCTTTGCCTTCAATCCATTCTAGAATCTGTTAACACAGGGGCAGTTAAGAAATTCAAATGCTTCTGAGTCCAGAGCATCTCCACTGTGACTCTGGAAACCCCTCCAGCTCCAGCAACATCAGGTACCTGCCTAGGTCATCCTTCCCACTACCAGGACGGCTCTTCTTCCTCTGCCCCCTACACCTCTTCTTTCTGGTTAACTCCTTATCAGCCTTCAAAAGCCTGCTCAGGAATTTCACACTGTTCCACCTTGGAAAGTCTAAACACCTTCCTTCCTCTCTGGTCCCCCTGAGTTAATGACTTATGCCTAAAGTATGAACTCCACGAGGGCACACATCATGTCTGTCTGGGTCCCTGCTATGTCGTATGTCTAGTAGAGTGTCTGACATGTACACACACACACACACACACACACACACACACACAAATTCCTTGAAAAAAAAAACAAATTTCTCCAGGCTACCTTTTAAACATATTTCTATCATAAAATGTGCTATACTTCACCATAATCGTGCATTTGTTTTCCGCTTGCCATTAGGCAGACCTGTTTGAAGAAGGATAGTGTTTCTTACATATCATTCTAACTCAGAAACAGTATGCCTGGCAGGAAAAGAGCTTGAAAAGGTCTGTTAAATGAATCAATACATTTAGTCATTCATTCCAACTATGACCATTCATAGTTTGCATCACCATAGTTGGAACAAATGAGGTCACTAAATTGAAAGGTTTGTAACAATGAATCAGCAGTTAGCACTTAACAGAAGCTCAGTCAAAGTGAATGATGACTACTCTCCCAAACAATTAAATACTCCATACCAACTAAACAACCAAGCATGGTTTAAAAGACATAAACCACTTTCTTTTCCAGAAAATTGTCAGAGTTTACCTAATACACAAAGGCTCTTGAGATGGAGCACAGTGTTTGTGGCAGATAAAACCTTTATAACACTGCATGAAGTGAATAGCAAATATAAACAGAGCATCATATATTGTACTGCAAATTGTATCGCTGCATCTTCAACAAATTATGGAAAACAACAGTGGTATGTTTTTCAACATGTGTAACATTGAGTGGTTGTGCCATTCTGGTTTTGGAGCACTAGATTAGACTCTCATCTTCCAGGCTGGAACAGTGTCAGTGTATTTTGTCACGTGGGAATTCAGCCTGTCTGTGACAAGCTTTCCAGTTCTCTTGATCTTCACAAACTGTTTCACTACCTCACACCATTCATCAACATAACCATCCTTTTGTCCCCCAATTAACCATTGCCCAGATAATATCTTCAGCTATGAAGTAACATGTCTGTTTTCTCATCTATGAAACAATGAAGTTATAGACACTGGTTTGCAAACCTTAGAAGAAAAGAATATGAAAACATTCTCTTTTTCCAAATAAAATCTTACCTAGACATCCAAGAATCAGAAACAGATAAAAGTAGAAATGCTCTGGTTAAAAGTGAAGTGAAGCAGTGTAGAAGCCAGAGACCCCACTTCCCTTAGCCTCCATCCCTTTCACGTTCCCAAACCTCTAGGTCTAACATTATGGGAGTGAGTAATTCTCAGGCACATCAATCAATAGCTCCCTCCCTATCAGCAAAGAAGAGATCCTGAGGGCATCAGCTAATCTAGTCCTATATAAAGCTACCAAAGCAGAAACAGAGAATATAAATAATGCATTCTTCTTACCACCAAATCATAATGACTTACCTACAGATTGCAATGCCATCTGAATAATAAGATCACATCTTAAAGAGTGCCATTGCTTATTTGAAAATGTGAATGAAGAAAATCTACACTATATATTATGGAATAAGTGCATTGTACTAAAGAAATGAAACAACATATACAGCACTCCCTGAAAGTATTTTTCTATTAAAGGACACAGCTATACTCAAATCAGAACTACAAGAACCAAATGAAATATGGTAGATGCTAGAAACTCAACATGGCACCTTCTATAGGTTAGTCCCACACTGACGGTTCCACACAACACGATAGTCACTGCAGGCCAGGGGCTCACTCACCTTTAACTTCTCAGGATCCATCTCCTTAGCCATTTCCTCCTTTCTCATCTCAGCTATTGTTCGAGGTCCCTTTTTGTCTTTGTGAGCATTAAAACCTTGACCAGAGAGCAGGTCTTCAAAGTCAGCTGCTTTTTGTTTCCCCTCTGCAACATAGTATTTTTAAAATTATTATAGTGTTTACTCATAAACATAGTATCATAACACTTAGGCACACTGCATAGGGCTTTCACAGGCACTATGCCCCTTAATCCTCTCACTTAGCCTGTGAGTAGCATATGAGACTGTCATGTCCATTTTATAGATGAGAAAGTGAAGTCTGGAAAACTTAAGAGATCTGTTCAGGATCACATGCAGTGTCCACGGCCAAGCTCAGACTCGAGGTTGGGTTGTTGCACTAACCTAATTCCATGATTCCATGTCCACCATTCCATCCTTGCACAGATGAGGACAGTCATGATTCTACCCACTGCTCCCTCCCCACCTCAGGCCCCAGTCATACAACTGGCTAGCAGCAGTGATGGGCCTATGACCTGGGTTTTGGTGCTTGAAATGCACACACACTGCTGCTTTCCTGCCCACACTCGGCTGACACTTCTAGTCCATCACAGAGCTCTTTTCCCCTAAGTCTGGTTTTGGCCTCACAATCTTTATCAATCTGCTTGGAAAAGCAGCCTAGCGTGGTAGTAGCAAATGGCAAGGGCTCTGGAGACAGACCCCCAGGTTTGAATTCCAGCTCTGCCTTTATTAGCAATGTGACCTTGGGACAAGTTCCTTACCATCTTCCTGCCTCAGTGTCCTCATCTGTCAACCAGGCATGGTGTTAATAACATGACTTATCTCATAAGGTTGTTGTGAAAATTGGCGAGTTAAATATTTTTAAGTGCTCAAAACAGTGCCTGGCTATTAAGTGTTTGCTGTTAAAACAGAACCACAATACAAGAGTCCATTCAGTCCATGCCTTCAACCAACACTGTTGTCTCACTTGAAACTTTCTGTCAGGCATCCTGAACATACTCTGTCGCACACACACACACTCAAATGTGGGTGCTCTGAGATTAGGGGTTTTGTCTGTCTTGTTTGCAGCTGTATCCCCAATGTTTTCTACACTGAAGATACTCCGTAAGTGTTTATTGATTGACAACACTCACCCCATATCTACTCAGAATAAAAATGGAGGGGAAGCCAAATGACTCTACGGAATCACCAGAGAATATCCACTGCTAACCAAAGAACAAACACGATGTTACAAAGACCTAAAAAAGACTCCTTGCCATGTAAGTACCGTGAGAAGCAGGGTGTGGTGGTGAATGGTAGAGGCTCTGGAGTCACATTGCCCTGGTAGATCTTGGCTCTGTCACTTACAAGCTGTATGGACTAAGAAAATTACTGATCTCTGTCTACAACAAGGGTTTGGAGATTATATGAAATAATATGCAAAAACTGCTTAGAATAGCACCTGACATATAATAAGCCCTCAAAAGATGTCAGCTAAAGCTACTAGGAAAAGTAGAGGAATTTCCTTTCCCATGTTCCATAGAAAGGCCTGTTTCCTTATTACGTCCCTATACATTCCATTCTTGGGTATAATGAAATCAACTGAGATGTAAAACATATCATTACAGGCCTTTTAAAAATTAAAATGTGACCATCCCTTCTATGAAAAATATATTATTTTTCACTTGCTATCAAGAACCCCATTTGAAAAAAGAAAGAATCCCATCAGAGTTATCCTCCAGCCTTAGCTTTTGGGCCACTTTGTGTTCTTTTAACTTTCTTCTCAGAAGAGAGGGAAAAACCATCACAGGAAACCCAAAGATCTCAGGAACATCCCCCAGCCAGAGGATAATCAAGACCAAATGTCCAAGACATGTCCATTCCTCTAACTGGGAGCCAAGAGAAAACATGAACGCAGTGCTTGAAATGTTTCCAACTTTCGTGTTCCACCCCCTCTTCCAAAGGGATGGCAGTTTCAAGATCCATCCACCCATCCACTCACTTTCATTCAATACTCCTTTAGTGCCTCCTACCTGTCTAGTGTTCTGCTAGGTGCTAATGCTAATGAGTTAAAAAAAGACCCAGTCCCTGCCCACCATTTGGTCTCAGTGTGGAGAAAGGCAGACAGGTGAGCCAGCACTCACAAAACCACAGTGTGCGGGGAGAATGATAAACCTAGGAGCTCCAGGCACAGCACTGGGAGGGATCGTGCTGCGTCATTACAATTCAAAGACTGCCTCAGAAACTGCCAAATTCCCTGTCTCCTTCTTCAGACATGCATACCGCTGGGTACCCTCTAGCCAGGCCCCATACCATCATCCTTACCCAAATTAGCTGCTGCTTTCCCACGTTCGTTCTGGCCCCCAGGCATGGATGAGAAGCTCACGTTGTAGTTGGGCCGGTTCTGGGGAGAGGAGTGGGGCATGCTGGACTGTGGCTTGGACTGTGTCTGCTGCCAGTTGTAGCCCCCTCCCTGCTGCCACCCCCCACCCATGGGCTGGGGAGATGCTTTCTGTGGCGAGCTGAGAGGTGGAAATCCACCACCCAATCCAGTTGGTGTGGAAGGTTTGCTGGCAAATGAAGAACCACCTATAGGAAAAACAGAAAGAGAAAGAGAGAAAGAAGGTAATGCTATTGTGAGTAGCCTCTAACTCCTGTGTCCCAAGTCACTGCTTACAATGACTTTAGTGGAACCTCCCTTGACTAGTGGCATAATTAGCCTTCCTACCCAGTCCATTCTGAAGGAGATCAGCCCTGGGTGTTCTTTGGAAGGAATGATGCTAAAGTTGAAACTCCAGTACTTTGGCCACCTCATGCGAAGAGTTGACCCATTGGAAAAGACTCTGATGCTGGGAAGGATTGGGGGCAGGAGGAGAAGGGGACGACAGAGGATGAGATGGCTGGATGGCATCACCGACTCGATGGACGTGAGTTTGAGTGAACTCCAGGAGTTGGTGATGGACAGGGAGGCCTGGCGTGCTGCAATTCATGGGGTCGCAAAGAGTCGGACACAATTAAGTGACTGAACTGAACTGAACTGAATAGCTAAATAAATTGCATTCATGTATTTTCCTTTAATCCTCACAATGACATTTTTAGGTATGTACTAACAGTTCCATTTTTCCTTCTGATAAACAAACTATAGCTCAGAATAGGTAAGCGATTTTCTGAAAGTTACACAGCCAGAAAGTGGCAGAACTGGGACCCGCGTCCAAGTCTGACTCCAAGCCAGACGAGCCCTGGCTCCTCCACGGTGCCACTGCAGCTCTCCCTCCCACCCTCTCAGAAGATTCTATTTCTTAACTTGAGCAAAATCTATCAAATGACAAGAACAGGGAATAAAACAAAAATATATTCACTGGTGAAGCTGCTATTTAAACATCAACCATCAGGATTATTCACTGTCTGTTATAAATACCAACATGGTTAGTGCCCACGAGTAAACAAAGGTGTTTTAAAATTTCATAACTAGGTTTCAATTTCACACTACTTGCACTTCATTGCAGGAGAGTAAACACAGCTAACACTCTGACAACTCTGAATAGGGTAAAGAAACTTATTCAAGCTTTAAAAAATGATATTACTCTGTCCTGGGAATTTAAGTAGAATCCTGACTCTGTAACTCCTAACTTTTAAGTACTCACTGCATAAATGCTGGGCTTTTCCCAAAATATGAAGACTAGCTGTGACTCATGTTTGAAGAGGTGATCTCCAGGAACCCTTTCAGGCACCAATACCGAAGCAACAGTGATAATAAAATAGCATTTATATAGCTCTTTTAGAATTTACAAAATATGTTTATGACTATTACTGCCTTTAATCTACACAACACCCTTAGGAAATAGGTAGTATTACTGGTTCCACTTTATTTATTTTTCTTTGTCAAAATTACCATTTATTTTTTCATTTTTATACAATTTTTAAAGGTTACTTTCCATTTAGTTATTACAAAATCTTGGCTATACTTTCAATGTTTTACAGTACATCCCTGAGCCTATCTTATACCCAATAATTTGTACCTCCCATTTCCTCACCCCTCTCTTGCCCTCCCCCTGCTCCCCACTGGTAAGCTCTAACTTGTTCTCTATATCTGTGAGTCTGCTTCTTATCTGCTGTATTTCTTGTATTTTTCAGGTTCCACATATAAATGATATTATACAGTATTTGTCGTTCTCTCTCTGACATACATCGCTTAGCATAATGCCCTCCAAATCCATCCATGTTGCTATTAATGGCAAAAGTTTTTGTTCTTTTTATGACTGAGTAGTATTCCACTGTGTATACTGCTATATGCCATATCCTCTTTAACCACTCCTCTGCTGACGGACACTTGGTCACTTCCATATCTTGGTGATTGTAAATAATGTTGCTATGAACATTGGGGTGCACATATCTTTTCAAATTAGTGGGTTTTTTTTCCAGATGTATACCCAAGAGTGGAATTGCTAGGTCATAAGTTAGTTCTATTTTCAGTTTTTTGAAAAATGTCCATACCATTTTCCACAGTCTGGCCCCACTTTAAAGATAAGGAAATAAAGGAGGTATACTCGGTATACTTACAGGCTTATGGTCACACATCTAGTTCATGGAGCTGGGACTTGACTATGAACTTCCCATCTCCACATGTCATGTTCATTTCCTGCATCCATAATCTCAAATTCCTCTCCAAATCTCTGAGTCTTTTACTACAAATCTCTGAGTAAGTGAGTCATCCCTCACTTACTGTCTCTTCTTTCTATCAGTATTGTTCCTCTGGTCTGATGTGGGTTCCTCTTCCCACTCCCACTGGGAATGCTGTGTTATGACCAGCAGACTTGGAACCAATCTGTCTCTGCTCCATCACACATTCATGCATTCATTCTTACATTCGTTTATTTATTCATTCATTCATATATTCATTCATCAGTATTTGTTGAGCATTACCAAGTACCAGAAAGCAAAAAGATTTTCTTAGGCTCCAAAATCACTGAGGATGATAAGTACAGCTAAGAAATTATAAAGAAATTAAAAGACACTTGCTCCTTGGAAGAACAGCTATGACAAACCTAGATAGTATATTAAAAAAGCAAGGACATCAGTTTGCCAACAAAGGTCCGTATAGTCAAAGCTATGTTTTTTTCCAGTAGTCATGTACATATGTGACAGTTGAACTATAAGGAAGGCTGAGTGCCAAAGAATTGATGCTTTTGGACTGTGGTGCTGGAGAAGGCTCTTAAGAGTCTCTTGGACTGCAAGGAGGTAAAACCAGTCAATCCTAAAAGAAATCAACCCTGAATATTCATTGGAAAGATGGATGCTGAAACTGAAGCTTCAACACTTTGGGTACCTGATGCAAAGAGCCAATTCGCTGGAAAAGACCCAGATCCTGGGAAAGATTGAGGGCAGGAGGGAAGGGGATGACAGAGGGTGAGATGGTTGGATGGCATCATTATCTCAATGGACCTGAGTTTGAGCAAACTCTGGGAGACAGTGAAAGACAGAAGAGCCTGGCATGCTGCAGTCCCTGAGGTCACAAAGAGTCAGACACAACTTAGTAACTAAACAACAACAACTAGGTACCAGATACAGTGCCCCAGGAAAATAGCCGAAAACAGCCTACGGAGAATCCTCACTCTTCTGAAGTTCAGTGAAAAACTTATCTCCTTGACCTCAGTGTTATCACCTGTAAAATCAGAACTATGTCTACATCGCAGAAAAAACATAAAGGCACAATGACTATGTGAAAGCTCTTCACAATTCCTGAACTAAGCAAATAAGAGGCGCCATTTTAAAATAATGCAAATTCATATTCCCAGCATGTACCCATCCACCATAAAGGCTCAATAAATACTTGGTAATAGAAAAAGGGAATGGCACTGTTGCGCACTACAGGCTGGCATCGCCCCTGTCGTGAAGCCCTTCTTTGTGAGCCTCTGGGCCCCTCTGCCAACAGCACCTCAACATACCTGAGGTTGGGTAGACATTCCACACTGGAATTTCATCTTTTATTTTAAGGATGCTTACAATCTTCTTTCTGAATATATTACGTTTATTATTTAAAAAGTCAGTAACTACAGAAAGACCTGAAAAACTTAAAAAATTCTTCCATGTTCCCACTGCTTTGCCATTTATTTGTTCATTTATAATACACTATTGAGCGTCTTCTCCACATGAGGCTGCAGATACAGTGGTGAAATGGCAGATGCTGCCTCTGATCTCAAGCTGCTCATCAACATTGCAGGGCTTTCTGATGTTACCCTTTCAGAATTCTTTCCTAAATATTTTTTAGACTGGTTAGCAATTCTAATTTTTAAAGCCACTGAAGCAGAGAACTGACGGAAATATAGAGTAGTAGCTAAACCCAGAGCCCACAGCTATTCTCATTAAAAGCAAAAGCAGTGGTTGTCAAACTTGGCTGTGCATTAGACTCACTTGGGGAGCTTTAAAAATTCTCTATACCCAAGCCACAACCAAACTAATTAAATCGGAATCTATGGGAAAAACTATGGTGTTTGTATCAGAATTGTTCAATGTGAAAATACCTAAAGGAGAAGCATGCTATCTTTTTTTAATTGCAGCTATATAACTTAGAAGTTTAATTTTTACTCTAAAGCAATTGCCTAGGAGTCAAAAATTTTAGTGTGTAAGTAGCCCTTGCTTATATACTCATTTGCTGTACAGTTTCAGGAAAATCACTTACCTTTCCTAAATTATGTGACTCGAAAATGAGGCAAAAGGAAACTAGTTTCCCCAGCAGTTTTTAAGAATTATTGCATTTCAAAAACAAGTAACTCTTCGAAAAAATATTTTTGAATTTCCCTGGTGCCTAGTGGTTTGGATTCATGGGCTTTCACTGTGGTGGCCTGGATTCAATCCCTGGTTGGGAAAAGTCCTGCAAGCTATGAGGCGTGGCAAAAAAACCAAAAATAACCACTACTCTTGAACTCCTTTGAATAGGTATATTGTTGTAGTAATAAAGATGCAGCTATTCTAAAACTATTTTTGTTGTCTATTAATGTTGTTGAGATCCAAGGAAATGCAAGACACAGATGTGGAACAGGGGGAGGCAAGGAAGACCCTGTGGCCGTGGATGGGAGTAAATTATGTGTTAATATCCACTGATCACCTATCTCCATCTCCTGGAAGGCAGAGCAGTGACACCCACCCCAGAGCAAAAAAAAACAAACTTATAGCAGAGATTTTGGTTTCTAAATACCATTCCCCACAAAAAGGAATGAGATTTCTCAGAAATGCTGGATTATAGGACAGGCATATAAAAAGTTCAAGAGAAGCCTAGGATACCTTGTGCCATAAAGAAAGTTCTCAAAAATGATGGAATCAAGTGAAAATGATATAGAAGTCAGAAGAAAGGAGCTTTCACAAATCAAATGTGGGACCATGTGAACATTAAATAATAACAGTAACAGATGATAACCAACCAAGTCAAAAAAGAATCCATTAGTCCATTATGATGTGAGAGATGGAGGGAGTCAGAAAGGAAGGAAGGGGATGGGAGAGGGAGAGACAGGAGATTCTTCCTTAGAATGAAATGCCAATTAATATATACAGAAAGAAGAAGGGAATCAGAAAAGCACAGTTTTGCAGATATCATGGCAATAACTGCTTTAGGCAAGAATCACCAATGAATGCTAAAACCAGCGGGTAAAGGTCAGATGGAGAATTGGATAATCTCAAATTCTCTCTCCAGATTACTCATTAATTACTGAAAGGAAAAATGGTAACTTCATGGTGAAGCAAACCTGGCAGACATCACCTTAACCAAGTGATCAAAGTTAACAAATCAAGACTTTGGCAACTGGCCTGTACCCTTCAAATATCAATGTCATGAAAGGTTGAGGAATGATTCCAGGTTAAAGGTGTCTAAAAGGACATGACAACTAGATGCAAGACATGATGCTGAATTTTTTAAAAGAACTTCTTATAAAGGTCACCTATTCAGTAAGGCCCTTCCCTAACCACTCGATATTTAAAATAACACCCTGGCCCATCCCCCACGCGCCATCACTTTCTGCCTTATTTTTTTCACAGGACTCCTCATGGGGTCATAGTGCAAGCCACAGACCTAGAGTTCATGGTGCTGAAACCCTGTGATTTGGGCGTGTTCCTGAAACTTCCGTGTCCGTTTCTTCATCTGTAAAATGAGGATTATAATAGTTTCTACTTCAAAAAATATTCAGAAGATTAAATGAAATGATATATGTAATGCACTTAAAATAGACCCTGGTACAGAGTAAAATGTCCAGCTAAACATTAATTGTTTTTATTGGTTGACATTATATTGTATATTTATTCATTTAATGTTTATTTCCCCTTCTAGAATATCAACTTTAAGAAGAAGGAATTTTGTTTTGGTTTTGTTAGTTTGGCTGGTTGGTTTTCACTAAAACAATGTTAGAACACAGAAGGCACTTAATAATTAATTGTGGGATGAATAAATGGGTAAAAAATGAACAGTGAAAAGATTGTACTTGAAATAGAACTTTGCCTGTTTTATAGAATGTTATTATTCTAAAATTTGAACTTTAAGATACAAAAAAAGGGAAAATAATTTGAGAAATTCTTAAAAGGAAAGAAGATCTAAATTATATAAAAGGAAAGGTCAAGATTCTAACATAACTACTAAGAAAAATAAAACGGTAGCATGTTCTCATTCCCTGCAGATAATTCAGCTCTAAATGCTTCCGGAGGCCTTTTGGGGAAACTAAAATATCAAGTTGGCTTATTTAAACCTTTGTGTCAGAGCTACCTCATTCTTATTTAACAACTCTGCACTTCACGGGAGAGGATGGAAAAGGAGGAGGGAAAAAGTTTCAAAACACACTAGTCCAATCAACTACACCTTGAAGAGAGATTTCTTGGTAAAACAGAACCCTGCACACTGTACCCCTCTCTAGGGAGCATCACCACGAGCACTGATGCAGGGAGGCCTGGCATGCTGCGATTCATGGGGTCGCAAACAGTTGGACACGACTGAGTGACTGAACTGAACTGAACTGAAGTGTTTTATGAGCAAGTAATTTTGGAAACACTGGGTTCAGTGAACTTCAATTAAGTGTTTTATGAGCGAGTAGTTTTGGAAACACCAGCTTCCGTGGACTTTGATTATTGCAGTCGTGTCCGACTCTTTGCGACCCCATGAATCGCAGCACACCAGGCCTCCCTGTCCATCATCAACTCCCTGAGTTCACTCAAACCCACGTCCATCGAGTCAATGATGCCATCCAGCCATCTCATCCTCTGTCGTCCCCTTCTCCTCCTGTCCCCAATCCCTCCCAGCATCAGAGTCTTTTCCAGTGAGTCAACTCTTCACATGAGGTGGCCAAAGTACTGGAGTTTCAGCTTTAGCATCATTCCTTCCAAAGAAATCCCAGGGCTGATCTCCTTCAGAATGGACTGGTTGGATAAAACACTTATCCTATAATAATAATAATAATAATTAACATCTGATGAAAAAACTCTTTAGAAATACTCTCCAGAGGGTCTATTTTCTGTATGGAAGATTACAAACCGACCAGAGAGGACTGTGGCCCATGGAGAGAAGAGAGGCACAGTGTGAGGACCTCACTGGCAACTTCAGAATAAGACCTGCACACAGCGGGCCCCTCGTGGCACAGCTCTATTTGACCACCCTTGTCTCTCACTGTTTCCCTACATAGTCACTACTTTCGGTGCAAACTCTATTTTCAGATGCTCCCAGAAGTTCTAACTTTATTTACACTACTACTCCAAACTCAGGGATTGGAGAAATGCATTAATAGGGGTTAGCTCCAACCCAGTATTTGAAGCCTGTTTCCTTTTCTAAAAAGACAGCTTTAGGTTTTAGAATATAGCTTAAAAATACAGATTATTTTAGATCCCAGGTAAACACTACAGCTTATTTTTAACCCCAAAGATTTAGATTTGAGGCTTTGTAGCCAAAAATAAGTATGTATCTTCATTTGTTATGTGTATACCTAATGTCCCAAGGTCAGCAAAAGGGTCCAGAGTCTGGGGTTTGTTTTGATGGGTGGGAGTACCATGCGAGGAGCCTGTTGGGCTGGTGGCAGCTGATTTGCTTCCCATTCCAAAACCTCCTGAAAAAAATAAGAAGGTCATTGCAAATGAATTAGTTGTCTGAGGCTGAATTCTGAAGTTCAGAAATCTAGAGCTACTGCTCACCTCATCTCTAAGGGCAAATTAGGACAAGGTTTGCAAATATGTTAGAAGTTGCTAGACCCCATTTCCCTAATTTAAGGGAGTAGTGACCTGGAGCAAGGACAGGGAACAGAAAAGGTATAAGTCATTACCAAGCAATGGCACCCCACTCCAGTACTCTTGCCTGGAAAACCCCATGGACGGAGGAGCCTGGTAGGCTGCAGTCCATGGGGTCGCTAACAGTCGGACACAACTGAGCGACTTCACTTTCACTTTTCACTTTCATGCATTGGAGAAGGAAATGGCAACCCACTCCAGTGTTCTTGCCAGGAGAATCCCAGGGATGGGGGAGCCTGGTGGGCTGCCGTCTATGGGTCGCACAGAGTCAGACACAACTGAAGTGACTTAGCAGTAGCAGCCACTCCTCTAAACCATTACATCTGGTGCTTACCTCATGTCACCTGACTCCATTCTTTCCTATGGGATTTCCTATGAGAGGAGTCAGAGTTGAATTCTGGTTCTGCCACTTCCTAGCTGAGTGACCTTTGACACGTTGCTTAACTTTTCTGAGTGTCGATATTTTCTCATTGGTTACATAAGGAAACAGCAACTGCTTTAGAAAGTTGCTGTGACAGACATAGTGTGTGTGTGTGTGTGTGTGTGTGTGTGTGTGTAACTTGCACAGTGTCAGAAAGATAATCACACAAGATGGCTCTCAAAAAATACAATACTAGCCATAAGAAAGAGAATTTATTTACTATAGACAAATTCAGATCTAAAACAAGTTCTCTGTAAGAGAGAAAACCATTCAGATTATGCAACACCTACTCTATGCCAGAAAATTTCATGTAAGTAATTTCACTTAAACTGTGTGGGATAAGAATTGTGAATTCCATTTTACAGATAAGAAAACTGAAGTTCAGACTGGTAAAAAAAAATTCAAAAGCTTCTAAATGGTTGAGTTAGATGTATACCCAGATCTGTCTAACTCTATTGTCACGGCAAACATTTAGCAAATTGAGACTTAGAGAAATTATCATAAGACATGCAGCACTACCATGTCATCAAGGGCAATGTGAAAAGCTTTCTCAGATTGGGAACCTTTAGGAACTTCCATAAATGGGGCTAGCACTCTGCAAGTACTCACTTCACCTTGGGTGAAGGATTATGCTCCAGTGACCAATTATGTGGCACAAAATTCATCTGCTGATCTTTACCTGGTTTGGTATGCCAGTCCCAGGCTCCTGAAACATCCGGCTGAATGTTCACAGCAGGGGTACTAGAAGCTGCAAACGAGGAGAAGAAAAAGAATCAGGACAAAATAGCTCAGAATCCACTTTTCTGAGTTCACAAAAGAAAATGCTCTCCCTCTCATGATATGCCCATGTCTCACGTGATTCTACTCTCCCTCCGAGCTCTCTCCACATTCTGCAACATTGGTATTTTCTGCCTTCATCTGTACTTACTTATATGAGCACTGGTGGAAGCCATATACTGTTTGTCTCTGTTACTTCCTTGTTCGCCTTTATTTTACCTCCAAAGGTACACTCTGAATTGTAACTGTGCATATATCTGTCTCGAGTACGCTGTGAAAGCAAGAATTATCTTATCCATCTGCATGGGTCCCACCTCTACCCTTAACACAAAGTCAGTAGGCAATAGAAAAAAGGTGAAATGAAACTCAAACTCAATTTGCCTTAAGCTGGCATAAACTGCATGAGCAACTTAGAACAAAAATGTTGTTTTATCATTTGGGGGAGAATGGATCCATGTATATGTGTGGCTGAGTCCCTTCACTGTTCACCTGAAATTATCGCAACATTGTTGTACCCCAATAGGAAATGTATTTTGCATTAAAAAATGAATAAAAATTAATTTTTTTTTGTTTTTGTCTCCTCTGCTGGGACATTAACAGAGAATATGAGTCAATCAGAACACTTACTAGGAACTGACTAGATACCATCCACCCACCATGCTGCTGTCAGGGATGTATCTACTGTCACTAAAACAACAAACTCACTACAGCTTCAAAATAGATCATTCTGACCCCTCTCAAGGGAGGTCAAGGGATTACATCTGATAGAGTGCTAGAAGAACTATGGACGGAGGTTCATGACACTGTACAGAAGGCAGTGATCAAGACTATTCCCAAGAAAAAGAAATGCAAAAAGGCAAAATGGTTGTCTTAGAAGGCATTACAAACAGCTAGCTGAGAAAAGAAGAGAAGTGAAAGGCAAAGGAGAAAAAGAAAGATATACCCATTTGAATGCAGAGTTCCAAAGAACAGCAAGGAGAGATAAGAAAGCCATCCAGTGATCAATGCAAAGAAATAGAGGGAAACAATATAATGGGAAAGACTAGAGATCTCTTCAAGAAAATTAGAGATACCAAGGGGACATTTCATGCAAAGATGGGCTCAATAAAGGACAGAAAATGGTATGGACCTAACAGAAGCAGAAGATACTAAGAAGAGATGACAAGAATACACAGAAGAACTATACAATCAAGATCTTCATGATCCAGATAACCATGATGGTGTGATCACTCACCTAGAGCCAGACATCCTGGAATGTGAAGTCAGGTGGGCCTTAGGAAATATCTCTATGAACAAAGCTAGTGGAGGTGATAAAATTCCAGTTGAGCTATTTCAAATCCTAAAAGATGATGCTGTGAAAGTACTGCACTCAATATGCCAGCAAGTTTGGAAAACTCAGCAGTGGCCACAGGACTGGAAAAGGTCAGTTTTCATTCCAATCCCAAAGAAAGGCAATGTCAAAGAATGTTCAAACTATTGCACAATTGCACTCATCTCACACGCTAGCAAAGTTATGCTCAAAATTCTCCAAGCCAGGTTTCAACAGTACGTGAACTGTGAATTTCCAGATGTTCAAGCTGCATTTAGGCAGAGGAACCAGAGATAAAACTGCCCACATCCATTAGATTATCGAAAAAGCAAGAGAGTTCCAGAAAAACATCTACTTCTGCTTTATTGACTACGCCAAAATCTTTGACTGTGTGGCTCACAAAAAAACTGGAAAATTCTCAAACAGATGGGAATACCAGATCACCTTACCTGTCTCCTGAGAAATCTGCATGAAGGTCAAGAAGCAACAGTTAGAACTGGACATGGAACGACAGACAGACTGGTTCAAAATTGGGAAAAGAGTACATCAAGGCTGTATGTTTTCACCCTGCTTCTTTAACTTATATGCAGAGCACATCATGAGAAATGCTGGGCTGGACGAAGCACAAGCTAGAATCAAGATTGCCAGGAAAAATATCAATAACCTCAGATATGCAGATGAAATGCTATAAACTGAAAGAGGAGAGTGAAAAAGCTGGCTCAAAACTCAACATTCAAAAAACTAAAATCATAGCATCTGGTCTCATCACTTCATGGCAAATAGATGGGGAAACAGTGGAATCAGTGACAGACTTTATCTTCTTGGGCTCCAAAATCACTGCAGATAGTGACTGCAGCCATGAAATTAAAAGATTCTTACTCCTTGGAGAAAAAGATATGACCAACCTAGACAGCATATTAAAAAGGAGAGACATTACCTCACCAACAAAGGTCCATCTAGTCAAAGCTATGATTTTTCCAGTGGTCATGTATGGATGTGAGAGTTGGACTGTAAAGAAAGCTGAGTGCAAAGAATTGATGCTTTTGAACTGTGGTGTTGGAGAAGACTCTTGAGAATCCCTTGGACTGCAAGGAGACCCAACCAGTCCATACTAAAGGAAATCAGTCCTGAATATTCATTGGAAGGACTAATGCTGAAGCTGAAACTCCAAAACTTTGGCCACCTGATGCAAAAATCTGACTTATTGGAAAAGACCCTGATGCTGGGAAAGGTTGAAGGCAGGCAGAGAAGGCAACAACAAAGGATGAGATGGTTGGATGGCATCACCGACTCAATGGACATGTATTTGAGCAAGCTCCAGGAGTTAGTGAAAGACAGGGAAGCCTGGCATGCTGCAGTCCATGGGGTAAGAAAGAGTCATACACAACTGAGCGACTGAACTGACTGACCCTTCTCAAAGTTTCAAGTGGAGAATTTAAAAGAAATGTTCAGTTAAATATAATCAGGTATATTAGAGTACACATTGGTACAGTAAACTTTTTCTGCATCTGTAGAATGCAAATAAGAAACTGGATGCCATAAGAAAGAACTTCTTTCTAAGACTCTTCTAGGTTCTGTTCATTAAATCAAAGAATACAAAGCAAATACTAAAATAACACTGCAAGTAGGATTTAAGACACAGTACACATATCACCACCAAAAGGTTCATCAAGGCACCAAGCCATCCTTATCAAGCCTTATATTTACCTGTTTTATTTCCTTAGTACGAACCAAGACACTGTACCTTCCCATCATTGAATTAAATAGAATATTCCATTATCAGAAATAACAGTTCTTTTCTTTCAGTTTTCCCTTCTCTTTTTCCACAGTAATCCATGAAAACTGAGGTGGAAACTAGATAATTTTGCTAACTTTTTCTGTTTGATTTCCTTTAAACTCTGACCTTAGTCTTACACCCAACTAGGATGCAGAACTAGGAATTAGTACTTCAACTGTATTACTAATCAAACCCACAAACCTACCACACACAAGGCACCATCAGGGAACAGAGAGCTAAAGGACAAGTGTCTATCCTCCAGAAATTTAAAATCTGCTGGAGAGAAAGGAATAAACAAATGAAAAGATAATACCCAGTATTTTAAACTTCTACTTAGCTTTTTATTATGGTTACTTGTTCAGTTTTTCTTCTCAGATTAAGCCCTAAATAATTATTCTCTTCAGAGAAAATGTTCAGTAAATATTCATAGAACTTGAAGGTAACATTTCTTGATTTTCACAAGTGATGGATAGTGCCTTGTAGAAACTAGAGGTGGGCAATCTGACTTCCCAAACTGATGCCTGAGTCTCATCTATATATGAAGAGGATGCAACTGACCCACTAACAATGGAATAATTCCCTTCTCAGCAAGGACAGTGGAACATTCTTTCACACACTAGCATCACACAGATCAAAATCAGCAGCACAGCCACGAAAGAAAAGAGTTCTAACTGGCTGAAACGGAGGGATAAACATCTAGCCAACTCACAAGGTAGAACCAAGTCCGTACTGCCATGCTCAAGTACGAACATCCATACCCACGGGACATAAAAGGTGGTACTCACATGAAAACAGTAAATTCAAAGTATTAAAGTCAGGACAATAGATAACCTTATTAATATTATCAGTGTGCATCAAAGAGATTTATATAGGAAAAAATATAATTCATTTTATATGGAAAGACAGGTAGATAATACAACACATCATATAGATCTTGTAGGCACTAGGAAAGCATTTGTAAACAAAACTAACAAAAGTCTCTGCCTCTGAACTCATGTTCTAGTGGGGAAAGATAGACAGGAGGAGAAGTTTCCATGTGAAATAGAGCAGTCAGAGGAGACCCCACTGAGAAGCTGATTGCTGAGCAAAGATAAAAGAGGAGAAGGAATTAGCCATGCCATGGTCTGGGGAAGAGAGGACGGCCAGTGCAACGGTGGAGAGCCATGTGACTGGAATGGAACGAGCAGAGGGAGCAAGTAGGGAAGGAGGTCACAGCCCTGGGTATTCGAGCACAGAGGGCCGACCAAGGCCATCCCAATGACTTTGGCTTCCATGCTGAGTGAAGCAGGGAGCCACTGCAGGGACAGCAATGACATAACCTACATTTTAAATAAGTGAACAAAAACAACAGCTTTAACCTATCACCCTGCATCTTTCCTCTTGGGGTAGCCAACTTCCAATCCAGAGATTCTTTTAAGTGGGCATGGCACAAGGGTCAGAGGTGAATTTCTTGCATATCGTCCTGTGGATCCACTTCATACAGTTTGAGATTTAAGAGCAATAGGAAATCACCCATAAAGTTTGTTCCTGGACTGCTTCCTCATTTTCTGTCATTGCAGTTTGACCAGAGTTGCACAACTCAACTCAGTGTTGCACAGTTTCCTTTTGCATTTGCATAGCTCCCATGAAGTCAAGCTGATCACTACACTGTGTTCCCCAGAGGGGCTCAGGGGGCCTTCAACTATAAATACATCGTCCTCTAAGTCTAGGCCACTTGGGTTCAGCATCCTTCAGCATCAAGAAGGAGCT
Source organism: Bos javanicus (assembly GCF_032452875.1). NCBI lineage: Eukaryota > Metazoa > Chordata > Mammalia > Artiodactyla > Bovidae > Bos > Bos javanicus. The sequence goes on from NC_083870.1 coordinate 80,174,081, forward strand.
TAATTTCTCCAGCCCAAAGCCATATATCCTTCACTGAAGACCTTCAGTTTTAATCAGTGCTACCTAAGTGATACCTTTTTGCTCTTACAAACAGATGTGATTATGATTCTTTCCACAAAGTTTGTCTCTAACTTAGAAATATAATGTGGGCCTTGTATAATTTAAAATTTTTCTAGTAGTCACATTTAAAAAGGTAAAAAGACACTGGCAAAATTAATATTAATATAACATTGTATTTAACCTAATATATTCAAAATATTATATTAAATGACTAATATAAATATATTAATGACATGTTACATTGCTTTTTTGTACTAAGTTTTGAATTCTGGTATGCACTTTACACTTAGTATGTTTCAAATCAGACTGGCACATTTTAAGTGCTCAACAGTCGAGTGTGGTTAGTGGCTTCATCTTAGAACTAGTTTAATATATCGGGATATTGTATTCTAAACTGCTCTGTGGAATGCTAATTTTGTGGAATGCTTGTCATATTGCATTTTATTAACTCAAGACACATATTTTTTCATAATTCAAAGATTTCAACTAGTAGGCATCTTCCAATCAACTGAAAGTGACAGCACATAAAATAAAGATATGTCCTACAACTGGTGGTGCCCTATGCATTTTGTGCATGTAGCTCTAATGCAAAAAAAATTTCCAAATTAAATTTTAGGGAAGCTGAGTAAAAGTTAAGCAGGCTTCTTTACTGTAAAACACTGCAGAACTTTTAATATGTTAACATGAATTGTTAATTTTTAAGAGATATGTAGCTTTTCAAAAACAAAAGCCAATATTGGAAATAAATGCAAAAATAAACAAATGGGACCTAATTAAACTTAAAAGCTTCTGCACAACAAAGGAAACTATTAGCAAGGTGAAAAGACAGCCTTCAGAATGGGAGAAAATAATAGCAAATGAAGCAACGGACAAACAACTAATCTCAAAAATATACAAGCAACTCCTACAGCTCAACTCCAGAAAAATAAATGACCCAATCAAAAAATGGGCCAAAGAACTAAATAGACATTTCTCCAAGGAAGACATACAGATGGCTAACAAATACATGAAAAGATGCTCAACATCACTCATTATCAGAGAAATGCAAATCAAAACCGCTATGAGGTACCATTTCACGCCAGTCAGAATGGCTGCGATCCAAAAGTCTACAAGCAATAAATGCTGGAGAGGGTGTGGAGAAAAGGGAACTCTCTTACACTGTTGGTGGGAGTGCAAACTAGTACAGCCACTATGGAGAACAGTGTGGAGATTCTTTAAAAAACTGGAAATTGAACTGCCCTATGATCCAGCAATCCCACTGCTGGGCATACACACTAAGGAAACCAGAAGGGAAAGAGACACATGTACCCCAATGTTCATCGCAGCACTGTTTATAATAGCCAGGACATGGAAGCAACCTAGATGCCCATCAGCAGATGAATGGATAAGAAAGCTATGGTACATATACACAATGGAGTATTACTCAGCCATTAAAAAGAATACATTTGAATCAGTTCTAATGAGATGGATGAAACTGGAACCTATTATACAGAGTGAAGTAAGCCAGAAAGAAAAACACCAATACAGTATACTAACGCATATATATGGAATTTAGAAAGATGGTAACAATAACCCTGTGTAAGAGACAGCAAAAGAGACACCAATGTATAGATCAGTCTTATGGACTCTGTGGGAGAGGGAGAGGGTGGGGAGATTTGGGAGAATAGCATTGAAACATGTATAATATCATGTATGAAACGAGTCACCAGTCCAGGTTCGATGCACGGTACTGGATGCTTGGGGCTGGTGCACTGGGACGACCCAAAGGGAGGGTAGGGGAGGGAGGAGGGAGGAGGGTTCAGGATGGGGAACGCGGGTATACCTGTGGAGGATTCATTTCGATATTTGGCAAAACTAATACAATATTGTAAAGTTTAAAAATAAAATAAAATTTTAAAAAAATGTATGCAGATTCAAAGGAGAAAAAACAAAAACAAAAGCCAAAACAAAACCCTGCCTACAAGATGTTTTTATATCTGAACACCTACTGATGTCTTGTAAGGAACCCTGTTCCACTAAACACAGCATAAATACTTCCTTACCATGCACTGTAGGAGAAGGACTCCTCGTAGGCTGAAGAAAGGGGTCACTGGAAGCACTGGCTGTGTTCAAAAAAGAACCCAGCAAATCTTGACCTGATGGTTTAGAAGGTGCTCCAAATGGGTCAAAGGTGGCACCTAGAAAACAGGAAAAAGGTGTTTCTTTGTCCTATGGGTTCACTCATTCCATAAATATTGGACAGCTGTCACTCTTACAAGGCCCTAGGCCAAATACTGGAAAAGTCAGGATGACACCTGCCTCATGGGCTGCTCCACAGGCCCATCCTATCCTTAAAACTTCCTTCAGGGTTAACAGTGAAGCCCAAGGATTTCTGACTACATGTGAATAACCCTTTCTTTGAGGACAAAGGAGAACTCCTGATTTACCTGTAGGATGATCCATAAACTCTATAAACAAGGGCCCTGTGGGCCTTTGGGCATCTTAATAACATGAAATAAATCAAGCAAGTTTATAGACTAATAGATAAGTGGTGAAACCATGGCCTGGATCACAAGAGATGATCAATGAATGAACTGTGATCATGTTCAGTGAATTAGTGAACAAACACCAGGCACGAGGAGCTTTGCTATTAAGGTGAACAGTAGAAAACCTCACTGACCAGGTTTTGCTTAGTTTTGTGTTTTTAGTGGTCCTGGCACATCAAAAGTTAAAAAGAAAAGAAAATGAGTGTGACAAAAACTGAGCTCTCATCACACCTTATGTTCTATGACACGAAATGCTTTCAAAACATTGCTTGCTTACAACTTGCTAGAAACCAGGTGCAGATGTAGTAAAATGCAAAAAAGTTTGTGAATGAACCAAGAAAACTACAACAAAGTGGCAGCTGAGGTTTCCAGCAACAACACAATAATAGTATTTTTAAATTTTATTTATTTATTTTGAGTATGTTGGATCTTCATTGCTGTGCAGGCTTTTCTCTTGTTATGGTGCCTGGGCTTCTCATTACAGTGGCTGCACTTGCTGTGGAGGGCATGTGGGCTTCAACAGTTGCAGCGTATGGGCTCAGTAGTTGCGATTCCTGGGCTCTAGAGCACAGGCTCAACAGTTGTGACACACGGGCTTAGTTGCTTTGTGGCATGTGGGATCTTCCCAGACCAGGGATCAAACCCATGTCTCCTGCATTGGCAGGAGAATTCGTAACCACTGAGCCATCAGGGAAGCCCAACAATGCCGTAACTTAGTATTGCATCATTTCTTTAGGGTTTATGTTGCCTTTCATAAAGAGTACATCAGCTGATCCTGTTAGCTGTCAGACAGAAGTGATAGCATTTTCATTCTATAGACAATAAAACTGAGGTTCAGAGAGCCGTTTCTTGCCCAATATCAAGTAAATGATAAGACTCGACTCATGTTCAAGTTTTTGGACTTCAAATTCCAGGAATTTCCCAAAGGCATGTCACATTCTTCACAGACGTGAGATAAATGTGATGAAAATGACAGAGTGGCATATATATAACTGGACTTTAATTTTGCATTAATGGGCAAGGGAATTAGCTCCCTATAATGAGATGTCACTTCCTAATTTGTAAGCATCAAGCTAATGGGCTGACTGCTTCCTGGAGTAGGAGTGACCTATTCTAGGAATAGATAACTACAGTCAAACGAGTTAATGAATAAACCCCATTCTCAAAACCCAGGGAGGGATATGATTTAATATGTGTTCAGCTACAACTTCATTGGCATAGTGCTCTCCTAATGTCTGCCGGGCAGTAGATTAGCCTTACATAGCAGCAATGAATCAACTATACATCAGGCACTCTATTACATGATGTGTGTCATTTAGCTCATTTAATACTAACCAAACTTTATCCCTTCTATAAAATGAGAATACTGAGATTTATAGAATACCTGCAAGCAGACACCTAACTTTGATGTCCACCAGTAGAGAATGCTAAAATCTTCTCACTATTACTTAGGACACTTTTAATACCAACCTATGTTAAATTAGGCTTCCCTGGTGGCTCAGATGTTAAAGAGTCTGCCTGCAAACGTCAAAAAAATGTGGATGGCCAGCCACAAGAAGGATTGAGTTTGTGGCAATGAGCGGAGTGAAGCTGACTGAGCCTCATGGGGCTCAAACTCTTTATCTGGCACCAACTGCTCCACTCAATCAGCTGTGCTGCTGGCAGGGGTCCCTTAAATATATCTTAAATTAATTAAGTGCTTCTCTGCACAGCAAAAACGTATTCAGAAAACTACAGTTTCGAGAAGCCATTACAGGAAAACTGAGGGAAAGCTCAGGAGTCAAATGGCCTAGTTTTGGGCCCAGGGACTCGCTATATAAAAGTACATTACTAATTTGACTCTAAGCCTCTGTTTCCTCAACTAGAAAATGCAGATAACAATAGCACCTTATTTACTGTGTTTTTATAAAGACTGAATTCATGGCTGGTGTTAAATTCCATGTTTGGCAAATAGTGAGTACCCCACAAATAGTTGCTGTTATTATTAATAACAATTCATCAATCTACACCTCCAAGAAGAAATAAATAAGCAGCTGAGGGATTGAAGCCTTAAAAAAAAAGTAAGGGTGATGAACTCAAATATTCTTTCTTAGACTGTCCTACCAAAATGGACAGTATTTCTACTTCCTCTTGTGGTTCCCACTGACAGGAAGATACAGACCTTCTGCAGACTTTTAGGGAGATCAGAAAAGGCTAGATTATGAGGAAAGTTCGATTCCACCTGCTTGGCCCAAAAGTTATAATTCAACACTGAGAAGTACACCACAATATGGAAACAATTACCTTCTCCTACTCTCAGTGTTGGAGATGCAGAGGTGGAGGTGGCAGATCGGCGTGGTGTGGACTGGGTGGATGTAGGTCCACTCGGGTGAAACACGTCGTCCACCCCTGACTGTCCAGACTGGACGGGACCGGCTGCACCTCCGCCCCCGAACAGGTCACTCAGAAGTTCGGAATTGGAGGGAGGAGCTGCCGGCGAAGAGAAGTTCTTACTCACTGCAGACCCTTCTAGACCCAGAAGATCCACATCCTCAGGGGGTGCAGGGGCAGCTGGCTCCTGCTGCTTTTTGCTGGGCTTCCTGGCTGCGTGAGGTTTGTCACCATTGGCATTGCCATGTGGGCTGGACAGCGTCAGAAGCTCATCGTCTGACTGCTCACTCTCCTGATTCACTAGGGCAGCGTGGTCCTCCTCGCAGAATGACTTCTCCGATTTCTGATCTAAGGAAGGCCAGTATGCCAGAAACAGTCAGTCACCAGCCACAGAATTACTGCTTTTTGTTAGAGTCTACACACTTAAGTTCAGAAAGAGAGAAAGAGCAGCCTGGAAAAAACAATGCTTTTAGACTCTTACTGATGGAAAACTTGATGTATTTCACATAACATTCAATTACTATCTGATGAGCATTTGAGAGGAATATAGCATAGGCATGAAGACCAAAAACTCTAGAATCAGCCCAAGTTTGAATCTCATCTCTGCTACTTACTGGCTCTGTGCTGAGAAAGTGGCTTTACTTCTCTGTGCCTTGGTTTTCCCCTCTGCAAAACGGGAGTAGTAAATAGAACCTAGCTCCCATTGAGTGTTGTGAAAATTACATGAGATTCGATATGGAAAGTGCTCAGATCAATAGTAAGTAGTACTTAAGTGGTTTTTCTTATTTTTAAAATTACTACTACCACCATCCTCTTTTTCTTCCCAGCACTATGCTAGGTGCTTTGAAAAAAAACAAAACATCGTTTCCTAGTCCTTGCTGCCTCCTCTCATGGTCTTTTTCTTCTTCAAATGACCTGCAGCCAAAAGCAGGGCCTTTCTCCCACAGTCTGGAGCAGAAGTGAACCCCATGCCTAATAAGTGACCAGAGGAAATGGCTCTGGTGTTAGGATGGCCCTTTACACCAACTGGGAGGAGCTACTTTCAGCATAAAATGGGCAGCAGGAAAGATTTGCAGCAGGAAATTCCTTTCTTCTGGGGAAGGAATGGAGAGGCTGGTGAGTGACATTCCAGGCCCTCCATGGGGCAGATGGCCCTATGGAACTTCATCTACTGGCAGGTAGATGCCTGTTCCAAACCAAGTGCAGATCCACATCCCTCCTCCCCAGTTCTAAAATGCAAAAAGCTGTGAAAAACTAAAGGTTTCCCTACGTTTGTGGGAAAATCTGACTAGAACTGATGTGAAAGTTACTTATAAATGTCTTCATTGATTTCACTCAGGGCTATGAGTTATGTTTCACTGCAGACATTTTTTTTCTTTTTCTTTTTTTATTGAAGGATAATTGCTTTACAGAATTCTGTTGTTTTCTGTCAAACTTCAACATGTATCAGCCATAGGTATACATATATCCCCTCCCTTTTGAACCTCCCTCCCATCTCCCTCCCCATCCCACCCCTCTAGGTTGATACAGAGCCTGTTTGAGTTTCCTGAGCCATACAGCAAATTCCCATTGGCTATCTATTTTACATATGGTAATGTAAGTTTCCATGTTACTCTTTCCATACATGTCACCCTCTCCTCCTCTCTCTCCATGTCCATAAGTCTATTCTCTGTTTCTCCACTGCTGCCCTGTAAATAAATTCTTCAGTACCATTTTTCTAGATTCTGTACATGTGCATTAGAATATGATATTTATCTTTCTGACTCACTTCACTCTGTATAATAGGTTCTAGGTTCATCCACCTCATCAGAACTGACTCAAATGGGTTCCTTTTTATGGCCTGAGTAATATTCCATTGTGTATATGTACCACAAATTCTTTATCCATTCATCTGTTGATGGGCATCTAGGTTGCTTCCATGTTCTAGCTATTGTAAATAGTGCTGCAATGAACATTAGGATACATGCACCTTTTCAATTTTGGTTTCCTCAGGGTATATGCCTAGGAGTGGAATTTCTGGGTCATATGGTGGGTTTATTCCTAGTTTTTTAAGGAATCTCCATACCGTCTTCCACAGTAGCTGTATCAATCTACATTCCCACTAACAGTGCAAGAGCATTCCTTCTCCATACCCTCTCCAGCATCTATTGTTTGTAGACTTTTTGATGATGGCCATTCTGACTGGTGTGAGGTGATATTTCATTGTAGTTTTGATTTGCATTTCTCTAATAATGAGTGATGTTGAGCATCTTTTCATGTGTTTGTTAGCCATCTGTATGTCTTCTTTGGAGAAATGTCTGTTTAGATCTTTTTCCTACTTTTTAATTGGGTTGTTTTTCTGGCATGAACTGCTTGTATATTTTGGAAATTAATCCTTTGTCAGTTGTTTCATTTGCTGTTATTTTCTCCCATTCTGAGGGCTGTCTTTTCACCTTGCTTATAATTTCCTTTGCTGTTCTAAAGTTTTTCAGTTTAATCAGGTCCCACTTATTTACTTTTGTTTTTATTTCCATTACTCTAGGAGGTGGGTCATAGAGGATCTTGCTTTGATTTATGTCATCCAGCATTCTGCCTATGTTTTCCTCCTAAGAGTTTTATAGTTTCTGGTCTTACATTTAGGTCTTTAGGAAGTGTTCTAATTTCATTCTTTTACATGCAGCTGTCCAGTTTTCCCAGAACCATTTATTGAAGAGGCGGTCTTTGCCCCATTGTATATTCCTACCTCCTTTGTCAAAAATAAGGTACCCATAGGTGCATGGGTTTATTTCTGGGCTTTCTATCTTGTTCCATTAGTCTATATTTCTGTTTTTGTGCCAGTACCGTACTGTCTTGATGACTGTAAGTTTGTAGTATAATCTGAAGTCAGGAAGGTTGATTCCTCCAGCTCCATTCTTCTTTCTCAAGACTACTTTGGCTATTTGGGGTCTTTCGTGTTTCCATGTGAACTGTGAAATTTTTTGTTCCAGTTCTGTGAAAAATACCATTGGTAATTTGATAGGGATTACATTGAATCTGTCCGACTCTGTGTGACCCCATAGACAGCAGCCCAACAGGCTCCTCTGTCGCTGGGATTCTCCAGGCAAGAATACTGGAGTGGGTTGCCACTTCCTTCTCCAATGCATGAATGTGAAAAGTGAAAGTGAAGTCGCTCAGTCATGTCTAACCCTTAGCGACCCCATGGACTGTAGCCTACCAGGCTCCTCCATCCATGGGATTCTCCAGGCAAGAGTACTGGAGTGGGGTGCCATTGCCTGTAGATTGCATTTGGTAGTATTGTCATTTTCACAGTATTGATTCTTCCTACCCAGGAACATGGAATATCTCTCCATCTGTTTATATCATCTTTGATTTCTTTCATTAGTGTCTTATAATTTTCTGTGTATAGCTCTTTTGTCTCCTTAGGTAAGTTTAGTCCTAGATATTTAATTCTTTTTGTTGTAATGGTGAATGGGATTGACTCCTTCATTTACTCTTTCTGATTTTTCATTGTTAGTATATAGAAATACAAGTGGTTTCTGTGTATTGATTTTGTATCCTGCAACTTTGCTAAATTCACTGATTAGCTCTAGTAATTTTCTGATACTATCTTTAAGGGTTTCTATGTACAGTATCATGTCATCTGCAAACAGTGAGACTTGACTTCTTTTCTGATCTGGATTCCTTTTATTTCTTTTTCTTCTCTGATTGTGGTAGCTAGGACTTGAATAATAGTGGTGAAAGTGGACTATTGAATAATAGTGGTGAAAGTGGACACCCTTGTCTTGTTTCTGATCTTAGGGGGAATGCTTTCAGTTTCCCAACATTGAGAATAATGTTTGCTGTAGGTTCATCATATATGCCCTTTACTATGTTGAGGTAGGTTCCTTCTATGCCCATTTTTTGAAGAGTTTAAACCATAAATGGGTGCTGAATTTTGTCAAAGGCTTTTTCTGCATTTATTGAGATTATCACATGATTTTTATCTTTCAATTTGTTAATATGGTGTAGAGTCCTTGCATTCTTGGAATAACTCAACTTGATCACAGTGTATGAGCTTTGTGATGTGTTACTGAATTCTGTTTGCTAAAATTTTGTTGAGGATTTTTGCATCCATGTTCTTCAGTGATATTGGCCTGTAGTTTTCATCTTTTGTGTTGTCTTTGTCTGGTTTTGGTATCAGGGTGATGGCAGCCTTGTAGAATGAGTTTGGAAGTGTTCTTTCCTCTGCAATTTTTTGTAAGAGTTTTAGAAGGATAGGCATTAGCTCTTCTCTAAATATTTGACAGAATCTTCCTGTGAAGGCATCTGGTCCTGGGCTCTTGTTTTTTGGGAGATATTTGATCACAGCTTTAATTTCTGTACTTATAATTGGGTTGTTCATAATTTCTATTTCTTCCTGGTTCAGTCTTGGAAGATTGAACTTTTCTAATAATCTGTCCATTTCTTCCAGGTTATCCATTTTATTGCCATATAGTTGTTCATAATAGTCTCTTCTAATCCTTTGTATTTCTGCATTGTCTGTTGTAACCTCTCCTTTTTTATTTCTAATTTTGTTGATTTGATTCTTCTCTCTTTTTTTTTTTTTTTGATGAATCTGGCTAAAGGTTTGCTAATTTTGTTTATCTTCTCAAAGAACTAGCTTTTGGTTTTATTAACCTTTACTATTGTTTCTTTCATTTCTTTTTCATTTATTTCTGCTCAGATCTTTATGATTTCTTTCCTTCTACTAAGTTTTTTTGGGGTTTTGTTCTTCCTTTTTCAGCTGTTTTAGGTGTAAAGTTAGGTTGTCTATTCGATGAGCTTCTTATTTGTTGAGGTAGGATTGTATGGCTATAAACTTCCCTCTTAGAACTGGTTTTGCTGCATCCCACAGGTTTTGAGTTGTTGTGTTTTCATTGTCATTTGTCTCTAGCAATTTATTTCTTTTTTGATTTCTTCAGTAACCTGTTGGTTATTTAGAAATGTGTTGTTTAATTTCCATGTGTTTGTGTTTCTTAACAGCTTTTTTTTCTTATAATTGATACCTAGTCTCATAACTCTGTGATTGGAGAAGATGCTTGCTATGATTTCAATTTTCTTAAATTAACTGAGGTTTGATTTGGGACCCAAGATGTGGTCTATCCTGGAGAATGTTCCATGTGCACTTGAGAAGAAGGTGTATTCTTCTGCATTTGGATGCAAATGTCCTGAAGATATCAATGAGATCCATCTCATCTAATGTGTCATTTAAGACTTGTGTTTCCTTATTAATTTTCTGTTTTGATAATCTGTTCATTGGTGTGAGTGGAGTGTTAAAGTCTCCTACTATTATTGTTACTGTCAATTTCTCCTTTATGTCTGTTACTATTTGTCTTATGTATTGAGGTACTCCTATGTTAGGTGCATAGATATTTACAATTGTTGTGTCTTCCTCTTGTATTGATCCCTTGATCATTAAAGAATGTCCTTCCTTATCTCTTGTAATATTCTTTATATTAAGGTCTATTTTTTTTGGATAGGAGGATTGCTACTCCAGCTTTCTTTTGCTTCCCATTTGCATGGAATATATTTTTCCTTCCTCTCACTTTCAGTCTATATGTGTCTTTAGGTCTGAAGTAGGTTTCTTGTAGACAGCATATATATGGGTCTTGTTTTTGTATCCATTCAGCCAGTCTGTGTCTTTTTGTTGGAACATTTAATCCATTTACATTTAAAGTAATTACCATGTTCCTATTGCCATTTTCTTGATTGTTTGGGGTTGATTTGTAGATCCTTTTTCTTCTCTTGTATTTCTTGACTATGTCAATCACTTTAACATTTGTTGTAAAGCTGGTTTGGTGGTACTGAATTCTCTTAACTTTGGCTTGTCCAAAAAGCTTTTTATTTCTCCATCAATTTTGAATGAGATCCTTGCCGGGTACAGTAATCTTGATTGTAGATTTTTCCCTTTCAGTACTTTAAATATATCCTGCCATTCCCTTCTGGCCTGCAGAGTTTCTGCTGAAAGATCAACTGTTAAGTGTATGGGGTTTCCCCTGTATGTTACTTGTTGCTTCTTCCTTACTGCTTTTAATATTCTTTGTGTTTAGTCTTGCTAGTTTAATTAGTATGTGTCTTGGCATGTTTCTTCTTGGGTTTATCCTGTATGGGCTCTTTGTGCCTCTTAGACTTGATTGACTATTTCCTTTTCCATGTTGGGGAAATTTTCAACTATAATCTCTTCAAAATTTTTACCTTATTCTGCTCTTCAGAAGTTATTTCCACCATTTTATCTTCCAACTCACTGATTCGTTCTTCTGTTTCAGATATTCTGCTATTGATTCCTTCTAGAGTTTTTTTAATTTCAGTAATTGTGTTGTTTGTCTCTGTATGTTTATTCTTTAATTCTCCTAGGTCTTTGTTAATTGATTCTTCCTTTTTCTCCGTTCTGTTTTCAAGTTTTTGATCATTTTTACTATCATTATTCTGAATTCTTTTTCATGTAGTTTGCTTATTTCCTCTTCATTTATTTGGACTTCCGTATTTCTAGTTTGTTCCTTCCTTTGTATAGTATTTCTCTCCCTTCTCATTATTATTATTTTTAACTTATTGTGTTTGAGGTCTCCTTTTCCCAGGCTTGAAGGAAAGTTGAATTCTTTCCTTGAAGAAGGTTGAATTCTTTCTTCCTTTTTGTTTCTGCCCTCCTAAGCTTGGTCCAGTGGTCTGTGTAAGCTTCGTACAGGGTGAGAATTGTGCTGAGTTTTTGTTTGTTTGTTTTTCCTCTGATGGGCAAAGCTGAGTGAGGTGGTAATTCTGTCTGCTGATGATTGGGTTTTTATTTTTGTCTTTTTGCTGTTTAGGTGAGGCATCCTGCACAGAGTACTAATGGTGGTTGGGTGATGCCAGGCCTTGTATTCAAGTAGTTTCCTTTGTGTGAATTCTCACTATTTGACACTCCTTGGGTTAGTTCTCTGGTACTCTAGGTCTTGGAGTCAGTGCTCCCACTCCAAATGCTCAGGGCTTGATCTACAATGTTGCAAACTTTATGAGAGCAGTGAGGCCAACAGAGAGTACCAGGACCTCAGTGTTTGACTTTTCTACTTTTCTGATGTTTCACCTCCCCAAATTTCACAATATAGCCATTTCCTCGCAAACCAGAAGGGAAGATCCTTGAGGACTGGGGATATCCTTGTTTCTCTAGCCCCTATTACAATGCCTGGTCCATTGCAAAAGCTCAATGTGTGATCTGGTCTGCCTAAAGCTGGGACACCTACAGCAGCAACTTCTTCCAGCCCCTCACTGCAGACATTTTAACATATTTAATGACATGCTGTTGTCTGAGATACACTCAGGGGTGCTAAGTAATATGCAGTTTATTTATCATATTGACTTTCTAACGTGCAAAAAATTCTTCATTCCTAAATCCATCTGGCTCTGTGCAGTTCAGTTAAAAGACTGTGCATTTGTGCTAAACCTATTTTATAGCCTGATAAGAAGATTTCTCAAGTACTTACTAAAATAGCAGAGGAAAGTAAAAGTAAAGTTTTATTAAAAGCTCTTATGTGAAGAAGCAAGATGAAGGAAAAACCAAGAGGGGACTGGGAAATCTACCTGCTATCTAGATTTCATTGGGTTTTCCCATTTTTAAAATGTTTTTGATCCCAATTCTCAGTAGAAAATTCTGAAAGAATCTAAAAAGGGTGGATATATGTACAACAGATTCACTTTATAGTACACCTGAAAACACCACAACATTGTAAATCAACTATTTCCCAATAAAAATTTTAAAAAAAGAAAATTCTGAAAGTAAACCTTTCAATTCAAAGGAATTCTATAAACAACTTTTTCATCACACATGGAAAACTCTGTGTAGGCAATGGGAATAGTGTGTTATATTGACACGGAAAGGAAAGTCAACCAAGAGGATTTTAAGTACACTATCGCCAGAGGCAGGTTCCTACCCCTTTCTTAAGAAAGTCCTTACCATGGAATTCCGCATTCAATCTTGCAGTTAACCTCAGCAAACTCTAAAGCAAAGGGGTGTTGCTGCTGCTGCTGCTGCTAAGTCGCGTCAGTCGTGTCCGACTCTGTGTAACCGCATAGACGGCAGCCCACCAGGCTCCTCCGTCCCTGGGATTCTCCAGGCAAGAACACTGGAATGGGTTGCCATTTCCTTCTCCAATGCACGAAAGTGAAAAGTGAAAGTGAGGTCGATCAGTCGTGTCCGACTCCTAGCGACCCCACGGACTGAAGCACGCCAGGCTCCTCCGTCCATGGGACTTTCCAGGCAAGAGTACTGGAGTGGGGTGCCGTTGCCTTCTCCCAAGCAAAGGGGTATCAATCAGAATACCAATGCTAATCTACTGGGAGCTGTCCAGAGTTTTATGTTGGGAAAGATTCTAAACATATCTCCAGGTTCTGCAAAAAAGGATATTGCAATCAAGTCCAACCTCTGTCAAGGTTTTTAAAGCAAGTAGCAGAGATATAAGAATCACAGGGATGGCGGAGCCTGGTGGGCTGCCATCTATGGGGTCGCGCAGAGTCAGACACAAATGAATCGACTTAGCAGCAGCCGCAGCAGCAGCAGAGATATGTAGGTAGTGTTTGCCTTCCCTGCACCAGGGAAGCTCAGCTCTGCTCTGCTAGTGGTCAAAGCCCTGGGCAGGGTGGAGGTGGGTGTTGCCAGATTTTTTATTTTTGGAGAATTTAGTTAAGGCCGTGAGATAGAGTTCTTTGCTAATTTTTTGTGTGTGTCAGCAGTGTAAATGGAGATCCTAGAAAATACCATGATTATTCATAAACCCAGTGCTGTGAGCCAAAACACCGCATAATAGAAAAGGTAGAGTTCAGCTTAAAATGGCCTTTTGCATCAGTCTAATAGCATCCATGGAGTTCAGAGTAGGAAAGTTGCCTCATATGGAAAAGGAATGAGCAGGAAGAATGTGAAATAACATGTTAGATAGATGACTTCTTAGTGTTGTTTTTACTTTAGACTGTTTCAAGGACTAATCATTTTTATAGAAGAACCATGTGATTTAACCATCTAACCATGTAACTTAAAGAAATGCTTGGAAATAAATACCTTGCCAGCAGAGAGTGGAAAAGAAGCCACCTTGCCCAAAATGTCTGGGATTATCTGGAGGGATATCTATTGGAGCCTGTCCTGCAAGACAAAAGATATCAAGGAAACACGGGAAATAAATCAATGAGATAAATAACACAGAGGCTTCATTCTGAAAACTAAACCACTGGATGACTCATACCTCCTAAGACCAGAGTATCTTGATGCTCCTGGTGAGAAGAGAAGAGGATGCTGGGGTTGACATCTTTTGTGCAGTAATGTTCCCACGGTGGGGTTAGCTCCATCACTTTGTCGTGAGGCTGTAGTTCTACATCCAGAGTTACCTGAAATAGCTGAGGATATTTTTCTGGTACATCACATGCATCCAACTCAGGCCTAAATAGGAATTTAGAAGAATAAGGTCAGTGAAAAACAATGGAACCAGTATGACGTTCAATGCAGAAACCATTGTAGATGGATTCTGAGGTTCAGACTGAGACTCATTTCTAAGGAAAAATCAACCATTACCACATAAGAGACTTTACTGTTCTGAGCCTCAGTTTCCTCATCGAGATAAAAGAGGAGAGGAATGCCTACTTGTAGAATTTAGATACTACTGCTTGTGAAAGCATTCCAGATAGCAGGGCAGATATATCCTGATGGTGTACACTGGCATGTCCAAATCAGTTGTTAAAATAGTGAAAAAGGCTCACAGCCACCATCCTGAGCTCCTGAATGTCTACTCCTAACCTGGCTCTAGCAATTCCCACCTATCACCCCAGTTTCAGCCACTCTTGTGGGTCCCCTAGACTGCACTATAATACAGCAACTAATATCTGATGCAGAGGTCCCAGGGGACCCTGCTTCAGTGCTACCGCCAGGCATCCATTCTGATGGGTCTTTGTTGATTCCATTTCCTTCCCTGTTGCAAAACACAAAGAAATACAGATGCAAAGGATGACCATACTGAAACTCTGTTCCTTCTCTGCTCACTTCTGTTCCCCCACAAGGTATTTCAGATCTTTTCATTTGAAGTCTGATCCATTTGTGTTTATGACAAATTATATCCAACTGAGAGTTGTAAAATGCAACCAGCCTCCAGTATGTTGCTAAGCCACAGGCACAGGATTTGGGGTGACGGGGAAGCTGTCACATGGGCACTAATTGCTGGCACTAACTGCCAGAATTTCACAGCTCCTTGGATTGAAAAGGCAGGTTGGCCCAAGTAGCACTTACTTGGTGAACTTTAAAACTGTTGTGTCCAGTGGAATGAATCCAGTATGAAACTGAAGCTGAAATATTTGAGTGTTGGTCACCTAAAAAATACAAAAGCAGCACATTACAATCAATCAGTGAAGAGGGAACCAGATCAAATGATTATATTTGGGGGAGTCATACATCATCAACTGCTTCTATATCTGCACTTTGAATTTTTAGTTTACTAGTTACTTTGAAGTTTACTATGAATATTAAACAACCTCATTTGGATCTAGCCCAGCTTCACTTCCAACCTCTCCTCTCCATAAACTCTTTTGTGGCAAGCCATTCCTTCATCTCTGAGACCCTATGTTCTTGCACCTTGCCATACTTTGACTCATCTCATTCCTTCTGTCCAGGATGCCCCTGTTCCAACCTGATGAACTAATCCTTCAAGACCCACCTTCACATCTTCTGTAGCCTTTCTGAGCCACCACTGGATAGAATAAACTGCTACCTTTATGCCATCTCATCCCACCTCTATAATGGTAGTGGATACTCATACATGTGTGAATTTCCCCTGAACTCCTAAAAGGCAGTCTTACTTTTGTCAATCCTAAACCCCTAGGCAATGACTGCCATAGAACATGTACTTAGAAAATACTTGGTGACTTAAAATACGAACATTTGCTATGAACATTAGGGTGCATATATATTTTCAAATTAGTGTTTTCATTTTCTTCAGACAGATACCCAAGTGTGAAATTGCAGGATCAGTTGGATAGTATCACTGACTCAATGAACATGAGTTTGAGCAAACTCCAGGAGATAGTGAAGGACAAGGAAGCCTGACGTGCTGCAGTCCACAGAGTCACAAAGAGTCAGACACAACTTAGTGACCGAGCAACGACAACATGGTAGCTACTCTTCACTTGAGGGGGAGGGAAACGCTATATTGCTTTCCATATTGCTGTAGCAACTTACATCCCCACCAGCTGTGTATTAGGGTTCCCTTTCCTCCACATCACTGCCACAATAACACTTGATATTTCTTGTCTTTTTGACAATAGCCATTCTATTCTGATGGGTGTGAGGTGATATCTCAGCGTGGTTTTGAGTTGCATTTCCCTGATGATTAGTGATGTTGAGCATCTTTTCATGAGTCTGTTGGCCATCTGTATGTTTCTTTGGGGGGAAAAAAAATGTCTGTTTAGGTCTTGTGCCCATTTTTAAATTGGATTGTTTGTTTTCTTAATATTGAGTTCATAGCAGTATTATTCACAATAGATATGGAAGAATCTGAGTGCCCATTGACAGATGAATGAATAATGTGATATATGTTAATCATATACATATATATGTGTATATATATACACACATACACATATACATATATATTTATGTAGCATAAAAAAAGAATAAAATCTTGCCATTTGTAGCACCATGCATGGACCTGAAGGGTATTATGCTTAGTGAGATAAGTCAGACAGAGAAAGAGAAATACTGTATGCTTTCACTCATATGTGGACTATAAAAAACAAACAAAAAAAAATGAACAATAAAACAGGAACAGACTCACACACACATGGAACAAACCAGTGGTTGTCACAGGGGAGAAATGTGAAATAGGTGAAGGAGACTAAGAGATACAAGTTGCCAGTTACAAAATAAAGTCACAAGAATGTAGTATATGGCACACGAGGGAGCATAGTCAATATTTTATAACAACTCTGTATGGTGTATACTCTATAAAAATAACAAATCACTATGCTGGACACTTGAAATAATATAACATTTTAAGTCAACTGTACTTCAATACATAATTTTTTTTAATGCAATTACTTGTAGCGTCATTTGTGATATCCCAACAGTGGCAATAACTCAAATGTTCACCAAATGATGAAGGGATGAACAAAAGCTATATAATCATAAAACGGAACACTGTCTGGCTATGTAAAGTACTGATACAGCAAGGATGAACCTTGAAAACATTAGGCTAAGTGAAAGAAGCCAGCCACAAAAGAGCATACATTGTACGGTTCCATTTATATGAAATGTCTAAAATAGGCAAGTCCATAGAAATAGAAAGCAGATTCCTGGTTGCCTAGGGGATGGAAGAGGAGGAATGGACTGCTGCTAATTAGTGGCTGCTAATATACATAGAGTTTCCTTTGTGGGTGATGAAAACGTTTGGGAATCAGACCGCAGTCCTGTATAGCTCTTTGACAGTACTAAAGATAAGAGCGCTGCATACTTCAAAAGGGTGAATTTTATGTCATATCAAATGTATTCCAATTGAAAAACTGAAAAAATGTAATTACTTAATCCCACATTCTTAACAGAGATATCTCCTCTCACAGTGATCCAAACAGGGCACTGTAAAGAAAGACAGGCTGCTACAGAGCAAGATTTGCTCTTCTGCTTCAGGGCTGCCGTCTCCCGGCAACACCACCTGGGCAGTCACAACTTCCAAGTCTTAGTTTTCTCCCCGGTAGAAAGAGGGCAATGGGCATAAGTATTTTTTTTGTTGTTTTCTTTTTTTTTATTGAAGTATAGTTGATTTAGAATGTTGCGTTAATTTCTGCTGCACAGCAAAGTGATTCAGTTATATATATATATGTATACGTATATTTATATATAAATATACACACATTCTTTTTTATATTCTTTCCCATTACGGTTTATCACACGGTTTTGAATATAGTTCCCTGTGGTATTCAGTAGGACACTGTTGTTCATCTATTCTATATACAATAGTTTGCATCTGTTAAGCGCAAACTCCCAATCCATCTCCCTCTCTCCCTTGACAACCACAAGTCTGTTCTCTCCATGAGTCTGTCTGTGTTTTGTGGATAAGCTCATTTGTATCATATTTTAGATTCCATATATAAGTGATGTGTGTGTGCATGCTAAGTCGCTTCAGTCATGTCTGACTCTTTGTGACTCTATCAACTGTAGCCCTCCAGTATCCTCTCTGTCCACAGGATTCTCCAGGCAAGAATACTGGAGTGGGTTGCCATGCCCTCCTCCAGGGGACCTTCCTGACCCAGCGATTGAACCCGAGTCTCCTATGTCTCCTGCACTGGCAGGCGGGTTCTTTACCACTAGTGCCACCTGGGAAGCCCAAATAAGTGACAGCACATGGTATTTATTTAGTATGATAATCTCTAATTCCATCCATGTTGCTGCAAATGGCATTATTTGACGGTTTTTATCTGAATAATACTCCATTGTATGTATGTATATATGCGTATACAACATCTTCATCCATTCATCTATTGATGGACATATACGTCATTTCCGTAAGTAATCTTTAAATGTTTTTTCTAACTCTAAAACCAGAAGTTATTCAAGCCCAACGTGATACAGAAAAAATACTGAAATGCTCCTGTTAAAGGGTCAGCTGAGCTTAAGTCATGATTCTTTCTGAAACCATACCTTAGCCTGTAGCCTGCTTCCAATTGTTGACCTCAAGTGATACATGGAAACAACCACGTCTCCTTGCACAGTGATGCTCAAAGGAATGAAGATTTTTCCATCTTGGACACGGTATTCCCTTTAAACAGAGACAAAAACATACTGAAAGAGAGTCTAATTTGGCACAATAACATAGATTCACAGGTATAGTCCTCTGTGACTGGTCAAAGCATCTGTTTGTGCAGGCCTGAGCCCAGGAACTATTTCCTAACTTAAGCACAGTTAGGAGAACAGTCTATGCCAACTGGATGCAAAGTGGTTCTGCCATGAGATGCCACTGGTCTTCTGCCAGGTCCTCCCTCTTCATCCCATCCTGATTTGTAGATCAATCAATTGCCCATTAGCAGAAATCAGTCTCTTCAAATATGGGTAGTCTTAATGTATTTACCTTTCCCTAATTGTAATTTTATGGTAAGAACAGAGAGAGAGAACAAAAACTTCAATGGAGATCAATATAGAAACAGCAGTGAAATACTCTGTGAAGGTCTTGTATAGCAATCTTGAAATTCAATCTATTTCAAATTAACTTCACTTCCTGTTATCACACAGTCCCTTTTCTCCACATCCCCTACCACTTCCCACTGGCACCTGCTCTTTATAATAGGTTCTGAAACATTTTAGTTACATCACCATCCACCTAGTTGCTCACATAGAAACCTCATTCATTTCCAATTCCTCCACTGTCCTCACAAATTCTTATCAAGGTCATCTCCTTTAATGTCCAGGCCTTGTGCCCACACCACTTTCTTAACCCTCATTATAACTCATGTGAGTCCCTTAGCTTGTATCACCACTTGAAGGGGGCTACAGCATCCCTTGATTTCACTGTGCTTTTCTATGATTACCACCTATGTTGAACATTTTTTTTAAATTACCGGCCATTTCACAATGATATAGTCCTCAAAGGAAGAATAGGATCCAACTTACACAGGAATGGAGCAGTTCACAAGGAGAAATGAAGAAAGGCATCACGACTTACTTCATTCGTTCAAAATCTGCACAGGTTGTATATATTTTGGTTTCTCCAATCAGTACATCGCAGTAAGGGCGACATCCATTTCTCTGTTTGTTGAAAAAAGGAACTGGACTGACAGTGATCGACTTAATTGTGAGAGGCTTGAAGTGAGGGCGGTAGGGTTTGTCTGCTAGGAGGTCACACATGTAGCCCAGGTACCTAAAACACAAGACTGACATTCTGTTGGTGGCAACAACACCAGAAGAAATAAGCAATCGATTTGCTATAAAGTTTATTGTCATATGTTATTAACCTACAGTAAAAATTTACTGTGTTAGTCCCTTAAACATTAACTGGCAAAAGAGAAATGTTGCCAATGATTTAGGAAAGCTTTTATCTAATGACACTGCTGTACTTCCCTCCAAAGATCTCATAGTGAGATATTTATTAAATAAAAAAAGTTTACGGGAGCTTTACACTTTACTCAATATTTGATCTAGCAGATTAAATTTGTTATCAGCTGAAGGCTGGCTTTGGGGGGAAAGTCAGAATTTATCATCAGAAGCAATTTTTTTAGTCTTTTGGCCATACTGCATGACATGTGGGATCTTATTCCCCTACCAGGGATCGAACCTATGCCTCCTGCACTGGAGGCAGGGAGTCTTAACCAGTGAACCACCAGGGAAGTCTCCAGAAGCAATTTTTAATCCAAAAGGAAGCAAAAAGATACAATGTAAATAAGAGAAACAAGACACTCTGACTAAAGAAAAGATAATATGTCAGTTATTTAAAGATCTTTATCTTTTTTACGGACATGATACTAGTTAGACCATGCCTGTGCCAAGAGCTGACTTTACCTCCTGTGGGATGGTGAAAGTCCAATTCCTGGTCGCTTTGCGTAGAGCAATCGAACGGCTGGGCCAGGAGTAGAGTAGAGATTACAGAAAATGAACATAGCACCAACCAGAATCGATGATGCTGCCCGTCCATCCTATCAAAGAAAATGTATAAACTTGTCACAAATATGCGCCAGTCAGGCAACTCAGCACCTGCAGTGTGATTCCCACATGTCGGGGTGGGAAGTCTGGCGGGGGTGGGATGTGGAGGAGAGAAGACCTAATTGGAGGTACTCATCAATTCAAAAATTGTTCACTTGAAAACCAAAATCTGTTCCAATTATTTAAATCACAAAGCAGCAAGGGAAGGCTTGTTCTTAGGATATGATTGACTCTGCTAACCTAAGAAACCCAGCAATATAAATTTGATTTGTACTTACTTACTGAAAAATAATCTAGTCTTCAAAGTAACTTTGGACTGGAAGGATGAGAACAGTTGAGGTCTCTCAGTTTAGGGTGAAGGTAAAGAGTTCTCAGGTTAGGCAAATACTGCTTGTTGGACTATGCCTGGTGTACATTTTATCCAAAGTATGTTCTCAGATTGATATAAAATAAAGAAGTTTCACGTGATTCAACCATGTTTGGTAAAGGAATGCACGCAGTAACATTCCTGACAGATGGTAAGCCAGCTTCTTCTAGAATACTTTAAGTGACAGGGATCATCCTGTTTCAGGAAGAACTCCAAGTTCTTCCTTATACTGAGTATGTTGAAGTTGCAATGTATTCCACTCAATGATCCTCGTTCTTCCTTCTGTCAGGACAAAGAGGAAACCTACTCCTTTCTCCCAGGACAACCCTTCACATATTTGAAATACTCTCAATCAACTTTTCTATTTTCCAGGTTGAAAACACGCCTGATCTGTGATGGTTAATTTTACGTGTCAACTGATTGGGCTAAGAGATGCCCAGAGAACTGGTAAGACATTATTTCTGTGTGTGCCCGGGGGTTCGGTGTCAGGGGTGGGGCGGTGCGTTTCTGCAAGAGATCAGCATTGAATCAGTAGACTGAGTAGAGGTATATACCCTCACCACAGTGGGCTGGCATCACCCAATCTACCAAGGGCCCAAACAGAACAAAAAGGCAAAGGAAGGAAGAATTTTCTTTGTCGTCTTAAGCTGGGACCTCCATCTTCTGTTCTTGGACATCGGAACTCTTGGTTTTTGAGCCAACACCAGTGGCCTCCTCGGTTTTCGGGTCTTTGGACATAGACTAAATGTTACTACTCCCTTTCTTGATCCACCATCTTCCAGCAGGTGGACTGTGGGACTTCTAGGCTTCCAGAATCCCTTGAGCCAATTCCTATAATAAATTGCCTCTTGTATATGTATCTCTGTATCATCCCATCAGTTCTGAGAATCTTGACTACCACACCATTTCTTCAATTCTTCCTCATTTGATGTTTCATTTTAAGAGAGATCATCATTTGATGGACTTCCTCTGAACAGACTCCAGTTTAAAAACAACAGCCTTAAATGTGCTGCCCAGATGTGAAATGCAAGATATAAGATGTGTTCTGACCAAACTAGAGAGGAAATACCATTTTCCTTTGTGTGGTAAGAACACTATGCTTTTATTAACATAGTCCCACACTAAACTAAAGGCAAGCTAAATCATACCATAAGCTCTTATTGATCTTTCTATCCAGTAGAACTGTGAGCCCTTTTTCAGATGATGTGATAATAGATAAATATACTTAATCTTTAAGAACCAGAATTCAGGACTTTACATTTATCCTGTATTTAATTTCACATTAGTGGTTTCTATTAACCTGTAAAAACTTCTAAGATCCAGATTCATTATGTGACCTTCCTAGCCTGAGAAAGCTGATAAGCTTACCTCCACATTTTCAAAGTTGTTAATTAAAAGGACAACCAAATGCAACCTTTTCCTGGGAAGATGCTGATCCATTAATCACCCTTCTTTGGAAGCAATATTCAGCCAATTTTTAACTAAATGTATAACAATTTAGCCCAAATTTTTCTATCTTGAATATAAGAAATAGGGAAATACCTCTACTAATCTATTAGTCTTATTCCAAAAGTTCAGTTGCTTTGACATGTAGGTTTATAATGAATCAACATGGACTTCTTTATTCTAAGAGTTTAAAATTATCTATGCAAAAATTGTATTAGAATTTCACCTTGAATCACCATCAAGCTCACCAGTCTGTAACTTTTCAAGGTCAACTCCTCTGTCTTTTGGGGAAAAAACCTCCTTTCCTTGCCTGCCTGGCACTCTTTTTCCTGTTTCCTGATAACATATAAGGAACCCATATTTTCTTCTCCAAGTGCTTTTAGCATTCTGTCACATAATTTAAGTCTAGAGAGAGGATTATTGTTAAGTACTGTGATGCAATTTACTATCTCACTACCTCTCAGCTTTGTCTTAATTATCATTGTCCCTCCCTTTCTAGCTTGACATCTGTTCCCCTGAGGAAGGAACAGAATAAAGGATTGACAGTTTTACTGTGTGCCTCAAGCATTTGTTGCTGTCCTTACTCCAAGGACAGTTTTTTTAAAAGACATACTTCTCAATCTTAATTCTAGAATTTTAGAATTTAGTCTTCCTGACACTCTTTTAACAGGTTCATGGCTCTTAGATATGTGTTCGCTCCCTTTATCTGCTATCCAGGTCTTTTAAAAGTTTTATTTGTTTTTTTTTTTTTAATTAAAAGACGAATATATGCTTTTAAATTTTATTTATTTATTTATTTTTGATCGTGCTGGGTCTTCACTGCTTTGCTCAGGCTTCCTCTAGTTGTGGCAAGAGGGCTTCTCATTGCAGTGGCTTCCCTTGTGGAGTGCAGGCTTAGTAGTTTTGGTTCACGGGCTTAGCTGAACCAACTAAGTTCTGCGGCACGCGAGATCTTCCTGGGCTGGGGATGGAACCCATGTCCTCTGCATTGGCAGGCAGATTCTTATCCACTGTGTCACCAAGGAAGTCCATGTGCTTATTTTTAATAATAATAAAAAAAGGAGTATATAGAATAAAAATAAGTGCTCCCACCTCCAGCTTCAATTCCATTTCTGAAGACTTAGTGCAGACTTCCAACTCATACATGTCCAACACATGAAAGCCTGGAGAGCAGACTATAGGGTCTTAACTCTTTGTCTGCCTCTTTTTTTTTCTTCTTTCATTGGGTTTTTATTTGTCATGATTGTATCATCAGAACTGGGAGCCTCTGGTCTCTCTCAAGCCATCTCCTCTTACAAAGCCACCAGACCTAGGCTTGTTGAACTTTTAGAAAGTTTCTAAGTGAAGAGAAAAATCACCAAAGTGCCTAAAGGCTGCTTGGTCTCTAAAATAATCTGTCTTTTAAACAATCTGTTCTGCCTCTAAAAGGAAAACTCTTCGGCCTTTCACATTAAACTGCTATGAACACCAAGTGTTTTTCCTTTATTACCAAGACTTTGGGGATGTGAAATGGAAAGAAGAAAAAATGTTCTCAGCTTTCATCCCTTTTTTAGCCAACTGACTCTTAAGAAAGAGGGGAAAAGTCATCAACTAAGATTATAGCAAAATATATACCCTAAAGTTTATCAACATAATGAATAGTTCTAATACTTGAGCTCAGATTTCACTTTTGTGCTCCTTTCTTCACGTAGTCCATCACTTATTCTTATCTCTCGTACCTGGGATACAGAGGTAAAAAAGGCACAGTTCTTGCCCACAAGATGCTTGTAGTCTAGTGGGAAAACAGGCAGGTCACCAGGTCATGATGATGCGGTACATTAAATGCCACCAAAGATATTTAGATATATAATTGAATGTCCATATTGTGAAAAAGAAGACTTTACCTAAAGTTGAGTTTAAAGCAATACGCAAAAGCCCTCCAGAGGGAAGGTTGAGTAAAGGGACTCTAGGAGGTCAGTGGTCAGAAAAATCATCAGTCCCACTAGAACTGCTAAAATATCATCAATCTATGTGACTGCATACAAGGGCATAAATGTCTTTTAATTTTGTTTTTATTCAAACATAAAGGTAAGAGAATAAAATATTCCAATATGCTTATGTCAATTCTATTCACCCAAAACTCTGGCATTTTTGCCTGGGCATCCACAGCTCCTGTTTCTACCTCTTTTATATTAGTAATAGCATATTTCAGAGGCTCTGTGCTATGGGGGTTGTATACATATCTGCCTCTCCCATTGGCATTCAAGCTTTAAGGCAAGAACAATGCGTTCCCCTCATTTATAACCCTTACATCATGTAATTTCTAAGGAGGTTCTTAATAAATGTTTATTCAATATAAGCATTACCTGCTCACTAGTCTATATAAGGCCATTTGTATTTGACCAAACCAAACCAGCAAACACGACAGCCACATCAGCAACATGAAAAGGTTACTCACCAAGCAGTGGACAACACAGACGTTTTTGGGATTCTGTAGTAGCCAGTTATACATATTCCGACACACAGCAAAGAGGTTGTGCAGGCTGGGGGCCTGCCTGATGGGCCAACTGCATTCTGAGACCTAAAGGAACACAGCAGAAAAGAATGAATTCCCAAGCAACTCCCTCTCCATGAGCAGGTATCACACCAAACAACTTCTGGAAGTGACACAGCGGGAAGAGTTGAGAACAGGGTCCAAACACAGAAGAGTTTAATCTTGTAATTTTTTTTACTTTAAAAATTCTGTTTCAGTAAATGGTATGAAAACACAGTTTGAAATACATTTTAAATTAAACTGGATGATTTAAACTACCTATTTGGATTTTTAAAAATTCTGTGGGGTTACACTGAATTTAACTTCTATTTAGTACAAAATGTTTTGATCTGCCTACTAGATGCTTAATTATAGGGTTACATTATAAATCCTGCACTACCCTTAACTGTATCCAAGCTGATAAAAGTGAAAACATGAAAAAGTGCTGCTGAGTAAGCCAAAGATAGGCTTTTTCAGGGGTCTTATTTCTTTCTCTTTTAATGAAGGAACCCACAACTCCATGGGGGTGATATCTGGCATTTTCATTCATTTAACACATACAATCATTTAGCACATTATAGAACACTGACTACATATGTAGAATTCTGCTTGGCTCTGATCTGAAAAATCATGTAAGATGGGTACTAATACGATTCCCATTTTGCACATGAGAAGACTGACTCTCAGAGGTCGTCTTATCTAAAGTCACACCACTGGTTAGCACCAGGATTGCAACCAAGGTCTTCTGAATGTAAGTCACTTTGCTGCAACAGTATACTGGCTGAGACTGTTATTTGCCTCAAAATTCTAGGCACGAGTCTCGGTAGGGAAAAGCTTAGATTTAGGCAAACTCATGAAAACAGAGAAGCCTGGAGGGCTCCAGTTCATGGGGTGGCAAAGAGTCAGACATGACCGAGCTACTTTCACTTTCACTTTTCTTCTCAATGACCTCTCTGGTCTTTCCTGGTGGCTCAGATGGTAAAGGATCTGCCTGTAATGCAGGAGACCTGGGTTCGATCCCTGGGTCAGGAAGATCCCCTGGAGGAGGGCATGGCAACCCACTCCAGTATTCTTGCCTGTGGAGAACTCCATGGACTGAGGAGAGTCGGACATGACTCAATGACTAACACCTTCACTTTTCTTTAATGACCTCGCTAAGCCTTTCTCCATAAAATATTGTGAATGATAATCACATACCTACCTTATAGGATTGTGGCTACCACATGAGACTATATTTCAAAGGCTTAACTCAGTATTTGACACACACAAAATGATCAACAAATACTGGCTATCACTATTATTATTTTTAATCAGGTAACTGTAGTGCAAATCCTTAAGGTCAGATAGAGCCAACTATGTTTGAAAAAAATGAATAAAACCCTTTTGGGCAAAAGTTTAGACTGAAGGGTCAGATCATACAAGGCCTTGTTAAGAACTGAGAGAAATATTTAAGAAGGAAAGTAACTCTTATTAGATTTCAGTATGAAGAAAGGATATAGATGACAAAAGACAAAGTCAGAAAGAACAGTCAGATGGCTGTAAGTGGAATCTAAGTAAGAAACGATGGTGGCTTAGGCTAGATGAGTGGTAGTAGGACACACAAAGACTTGAGGAATTTAAAAAATAGACAGGAAGTGGAATGCCTGTATACAAGACTTAGTGATCAATCAGAGGGTGGCAGTGCATGAGTGTAGACGGGGATGTGCAGACCGAGGACACAAAAATGACTGCCAGATTTCCCACCTGAATGGCTGGATAAAAGGATGGGAGGTGCC